>NW_012148797.1:1083731-1112838 GCF_000956105.1 Propithecus coquereli | reverse complement strand
TCCCTGACTCTCAAGAGCCACAAATGCATGGGTGTTGTATAGATCCAGTTGCACTAAATTCCTCTCTGAATCTTGGCTGCTGGAGCCATTCATTCAGCAGCCTTGTCTAAGTGGTTTATGAATTGTTTCCTTATTTGCACTTCTTTCTACACAACACAGGCTGTTTGTTTTATAGTGTCTGATAATCTTGTTTGTCTTTCCCCACCACCTCTCTTCATCACCTTTATATTTGCCGAATTTGGCCTCCTCAAAGCAGCAGCAAATAGTTAAGTAGCACAACAATTTTTAACCCACAAGATTCCATCTGTGGCATTTGTACCAAATATAAGTTTGATGCATTTATTTTAGACACAAAGCTTTATTTTTCCACATCATGCTTACAAAAATAATGCAAATAATTGCAACTTTGAGGCCAATCATTTTTAGGTATATGTTTTAAACATAAAAAGTCTCTTAAACTCTAAATGGTTCCCTCGAATGATGACTTAGCGTGCAACCTAATTAGTAACTTTTCTCTTTTTATTTTTTCCATATAGAGCACTATGTAAATTTAGCATATCAATAATACAGGATATATCAAACAGTATGTAAAACTCTGTTTTTTAGTACAATGGTGCTATTTTGTAGTTTGTTATATGAAAGAGTCTGGCTGAAACGGTAAAAGGTGAAAGCAAAATAAAAGGAAGTCCGGAGCCAAAGATGAGACAAAGGGGAAGAGTACTGAAAAATCCATCTATTGGGGAAAGAAGGTAGAGTCCCCCCAGTTATGCCTTCCAAGAGGAACTTGAGACACAAAAGTCCACTGATTCAAATTTGATTGGCGAGTCCAGAGAGGAAGCCATGGAACAGGAAGAGCAGAAGGCTAGGAATTTTAACAGTCCTGGTTTCTTTTTCTCACTGAAGAAACAGTATCTGCCAGCTCTGCCATGGACTCACCACTGTGTGACCTTGGGCAAGTCACTTCACCTCTCTGTGCCTCAGTTTCCTCATCTGCAAAATGGGGGCAATACGTCATCTACCTACCTCAAAGGGGTGGTATGAGGATTAAAAAGACGAACCTTCAGATTTTTTACCCTGGGTTGCTAACGAGGGTACAACAACAGAGCCCTCGCATTGCTGGGATGGAATTCTATAAACAACCCATTCACGGCACAACTGCAGATTGGTTAACCAAATGCTCCTGACATCTGAATTCTTGTCAGTGAAGCTATCCAATTAAACTGTCCAACTAACTAGTTGTTAAAAGCTCAATCTCTTTTAAAACGCTTTTCAAAATAAATTAGAAACATTTGATTTACAATTTAATTTTAAATTCTGCATTTGGATTTATGAATATAAAAATAAGTGAAAAGAAAGGAAAAGAAAAAAGGAGAAAAACAAAAAGATTTCTCTGTGAGTGAAAGGGGGAATTAATTATTCCATTTGTTAGCACTCACTGACTCTTCCAGGCAGTTTGCTATCTATCTACTAATACCTCTTTTAATATTATAAATGATACTTTATTCATTATGAAAAATACATTCATTCCTTCTTTCTAGGCAATATAAGAAAAATGATCCAAGATTTTAAATATTGAAATAATATCTAATAAAAAGTCATAAAATTACTTTCTTTAATGAACTTTATTCTTATTCTTAACTGTACGTAAATATACACATTTCTTTTATTTTTGTTAAAATATGCTCAACTAGAGTTGCTAGTTGAGTGGCAAAAATTTTCTTCACAACTAGAAATTTCCCCTATGTCTGCTTGAAAGGGTAGTGCATAACTCTCTATAGATGTGTCTTATCCATTAAACTGAAAATTGGTATCAAGAAAATCGAAGGGTGAGGACGGGCCCCTCATAGCCTAGAAAATGGTCCCTGTCTGTGGATCAAGATTTTATTAGAACAATCAATCATCCAGCATTCAGATGTTTTTATCCATCTTAGAACTTTTTGGTAAAAAGCACTCAGACTTGATTATTTCATGCAAATTTTATTCTTTATATTCTTGGAAAGTGTATATGAAGAACAAAAATAACAATTTCAGTTTTCTACCCACTGGATCACCTCAAGGTTCAGAGGCCAGAAAACAAAACAAAACAAACAGAAAGACTTCTGGATTTCTGAATGTATGCAAAAAGAAGGCCCTATTTAGTGGAGCACTCCTGTTCAATCAATAAGCATTTAAACTCTCAGTCCAGAGTTATTTGGATTGAGCACCTAGAGTCACCTGAGCAGTGTTCTGATCACTGTGGACAGATGAAAAAGAAACTACATGGCATTTTTGCCCTCTGCCTGTTTTCCAGACACATGGGTCCTGTGAAATGAGATACTGGATCCCTCTTCCCAAAATGGCACTTCTGATTTTTATTTTTTGTTCCAGGTGTGTACCTTTTAAGATGACTGACACTCAGCAAAACTTTACAGGCAGTCTCCTGCAGACTTATAGGTTTTCTGACATAGTTGGATATGGTAATTCTAAGAGTGTCTATGATTTATCTTATTCATTTAATTCTATTCATACTCAAAAATCTCCCAATGAGGAAAGCTTAAAACTTAAATATGCGATGCCATGTTATCTTTTTAAACTTTTTCCAACACGCAATCCTTCACAACTGGTTATAAATCAACTAATTAAAAATGACTAATTATACTAACCCACTATTTTATTTTTAAATGATTTAAAACCAGAAGACAAATTGATAACTCTGAGATTCAGTTGATGGTTATATACTATAGCAGAATGATCCAAGATTGATAGAGCACTTAAAGTTTCACAGCTCAAACTGTATAGGCTTTGCTTTAGAATTATATTGCTTTAGAATTATAAAATGGAGCAATTTGAAGATGTTTATAAAAGAACTGTAAATATTGGTAAGAATGAGCTTTCAATGTATAAGCTTATATCCAATTTAATTGACAAATGAGAATGCCCAATAACTAGTCAGATTTTTGTTCCCACTTTCCCAAATAGAATAAAATATTATTTGAACATTTTAAGATGAAAAGGCTCCACTGAAAACGTTAATGCATCTCTTCATCAGAATCCACTCTTCTAAAGATAAGAAAATCTCTCTCTCTTTCACACACACACACACACACACACACACACATTCGCACTCATCCTAAGAATCTAATGGAATACTGAGAAGAAATCACTTCCTTGAAAATCTTATTGAAAATAAAAAACAAAAATGCCTGGCCTCCCTTGGGAATCCTTCCCCTTCTTGGAATGTCAATGTTTGTGTAGATGAAACCATCTCATGTACTGTGGCTCCAGGGTTTCTGTTACTAGTTTATACTCTTGGGAGAAGGCTTAGAATGAAAGATGTAGCACATTTTGCTTTCCCATTTATTGTTTGGCCAGCTATGCCAATGTGGTGCTATTGTTTCTTTAAGAAAGTACTTGACTAAAAAAAGAAAAAAAGAAAAAAAAAGAAAGCATAGACATATTTTTTTAAAGTATGAAAACAACAATTCTATAGATAGATGGCTTAATAAAATAGCATTAGGTCTAGCCACCACCACCTTTCAACTTTTTATCACTCACAAGTAGCATACTGTTCGCCAAATTGTGAATTTTGGGGTGCAGGGGCAGGAGATGGAAATTCTTAAAAGTTAGAAGGCTCCGTTATTTTGCTGGCTCTCGAACTTAGCAAAATTAGCAATGTATTATCCAATCTGAACACCTTGATCAAGAGCATGGAGTATAAATGGAAAAAGAAAAAGACCTTATAGGAAAATGGTAGAACTAAAAAGATGAGTAAGTTACTTATTGATTTTTGTGCTCTCTGCTCTAAAACAGATATTCAGCAAGTGGAGAAAATAAAAACAAAAAGAGAAAAAATACACATATTTACTTCATAAAAATCACTTCTGCCACATTCCCCTTGGGTATTCTTTTGGCATTTACTGGTTTGTAGAAGATATTCTCCCTTCACCCAAACATCTCAAAGAGCAGTAGCTCTCATAAAAAGCAATCACTGATCTCACTGGGAAATGTTGGGAAGTATTTCCTTATGAGATGAGGGTTATCTACTGATAAAGAGAAGAATTTATGAGAAATTGTTGAAAGAGATGGCTAACAATCTGTGAAGATTTTTTTGTTTGCTGTTTTTGTTTTTGTTTTGTTTTTGGTTTTTTTTTTTTTTACTTTATACAGTCTTTATGAACATCCTAATGTTCAAAAATGACTTGGTCCTTTTGTTCTTTTTTTATATTGGAATGAGGAATGATAAGTTAAACCCACATAGACTCTTTAAAACTATAGGCTAGATAGAATTGTATGTTTGACTTGTTGAAGCTATAATCAGACTATTTAAAATGTTTTGCTATTTTTAATCTTAAAAGATTGTACTAATTTATTAGAGCAGAACCTGTTTGGCTCTCCTTATAAGAAAGAGCATTCCCATTCAAATCATGTGGGATTTCCATCAATGTTTTCAAAAGATAAATCTGATTTATGTTACGGCATCATTTATTTTAAAATAGAAAAATTGTGAGTCTTTATGCCCCTCTCTTGCAAAGATCATGAAGTCCAGAATCTGAAAGGACAAAAATGAAAGGAAAATGTTGTTGAGTCTCTGTTTTTGTTTTGTTTTCAATGCTAGTGTTTAATCTTGTAGTACATATTTGCTTATTGCTATTTTAATATTTTATAAGACTTTCCTGTTAGGTATTAGAAACTGATACATAGATATCATTTTTTTGTGTAATTTCTATTTAAAAAAAAAGAAGATAAGAAGACTAAAGCTTTAAGTGCATAAGGTACAGGATAAAGATATCAATTTAAATAACCAAGCCCTATCTGGAACAGTGCTTTTGTTTTTTAAGGAAACCTCTCACAGATAAGACAGAGGCCCAGGGGATTTGTAAAATTGTCTTTATTCCTCCCAGTCCTTCTTATTTTAGTATTTGCCTCAAAATTTTATAGAGAGCTGACCAAGCCGAAACACTAGAATTAAAGGAACCTCTTTAAAAACATGCATTTCCCATATTCCCTCTTAATGTATGATTACATTGATCTTAAACATGGTCCTTCTCTCTCTCCATTTTTCAATTGTGATTGTTATAGTCTTTCAAGAAAAAAAAAACACCTCTTTTTGTTAAAAACAAAAAAAAGAGAGAGAGAACACAAAAGTCCAAATGTACTGCCCATCTGAAATATGAGCTAAAATGGAGATAAGAGTTCTCCTACTTAATAACTCGGTCTGAATCACCTGTCACTTTCAAAATGACCTTTCACAATCTTTAGAATCTGACTTTTTTTTAATTGCCCAGGCTTAAAAGTAAACATTACTCATCTTCTTTTGCCCAAAATGCACTGTGATGTAAGGTAGGAAAAATGAAAACAGAAATTCTAAAATCCCTTCCAAGCCACCATTGACCCCACTTACTGACTCATAGCAAAGTTATTCCTGTTAATCCCTTAATCTGATTTTGTTTGGATATTTATCTTGTACCTGCTGCTAAACACCCTGCAGGAGGGACTCTGAAACCTCAAACTGTCTACTCACATCCCTTATCTGTGTCTGTGTATCATTAAAATGTCTATTCAAAATATCAAAAACTTTCAAACATCATGCAGCTTATATTCAGTTTACATAAAGGCCCCAAATATCATGTCAGATCTCCTTTTGCTAAGAGAGTTAATGAACTATGAGAATTGGGATTACATCATGTATTTTGCCTCGTGTATTTTTATCACACTATAGGCCAAGTGTGATAAGTAAACTTACAGACACTGAATTAATTTCCCCTGCTATTTTGAAACCAGAAAATAATGATTGGTCATTCGTTACATCTGTCTTAGTTGAAAAGCACATTTTTATTAAATTAATTCTGATCGTATTTGAAATTATTATTCAATTCACTTATGGCAGAGGAATATCAATCCTAATGACTTCTAAAAATGTAACTAACTGAATCATTATCTTACATTTACTGTTTAATAAGCATATTTTGAAAATGTATGGCTAGAGTGTCATAATAAAATGGTATATCTTTCTTTAGTAATTACATTAAAATTAATCATGTTTGATTAATTAGTTTTTTTGGATAATGTTGGTATAATGTGTCATTTCTTAAGAATTCTACTATTATATAGCATTTTTATTAAGGTCATTGCAACAAATAAACATGAAAACATACTCAGAAAAATAAAACTAATCATATGCCAAAATGGAGCTATCTTATAGAAGTTACAGATATTTAAAAATAAATGTTTCAAAGGACTTCTGCACACCATGTAAGAAAGCTATGCATTATACAATATATGCATTACAATAAAGGATGTTAAAGTAACTGACCCTACTCACTGTAAGCCAATAGTGAGTTCTATGATACAAAGTGTTTGGGAAAAGATTTTCTTGCCAAAAAATCCAAACATATCATATAGGGCACATAATATATAAATGGCATTTAATACACTTCCATACCAAGAGATTTCATAAGAATGTGATCTCTCAGCATTCAGTTTTTGTTCCAATAAATCTTTCTAATTCTTTTACTGAATAGATACTTTGAATATCAAACTCACAACAGCATTTGTAGAAGTACAAGGCATAAAGATTAGTAATTTCCCTCTTGTCTAAAACTATCTCATTCCATTTTCCTTTTTTTGTTTTTAATCTACCATTAACTATTTGGAAAGTTACCCAAATATAAAAAAGGCTCACAAGTTTTATACTTAACTTTAAGGAAATAATACTAAAGTTTCCTTTAATATTTTTCTACATGCCATTGGTAGCCTACCTCACCTTGACTCCCAAACTTGCTCCCTTGAAATTTCCATGGATCTCCCTGGGACTAACATTCTTCAGGTTCACTCTTCGTCCAAATTTCCTGTTCACGCTCTCAGCATTTTGCATCCTGTGGCCATGGTCTTCATGATCTTCTGTATTACTTTCTCTTCCCCTTCCCCACCCAGAACAATGCCTTTCTCCTTTCATTGGTACTAGACTAATCTACCTACACCCTTTCACTAAAAGGTTTGTAGATGATGAAGTTGGAGGCAATTAAGCTCAGGGCAGAAAAAGGCTTCCAATTCAGTGTAAACATCACTATTACCACAAAGTCATTGAGGAATTTCTGGCTGCTCATGTATCTCTTCTCATCTTAGTAAGATCCCTTCCTCTCTTCTGCAAACTCTCCTAGGAACTACTTTCTATCCAATTCTTCATCCCCTCCCTTAGAAAGAATTTGCAAGAAAATCCTATTATGTTCTTATGCAAAGCAATCTTCCTCCATCACAGCTCTTCCATGGTGGGGGTGGGTGCAGGGCTGGCTCACCTTTTATTACTCAATATGTCCAAAGGTGTTTTTTCCTAAATAAAGAGCAATTCTATCCCTAGGAGGAATTCTATCTTCCTTCAAAGTTGCCTATATCAAATTACAGCCCCTTTTAAAAATAGTATTATTTTCTTCCTATAGGATCTTTACTAGTGATAATTATCACCACTCTGACAATAACAATGATTAGTATTTGCTGGCACTTACTGTGGATCAGTCATTATGCCAAGTGGTTTAACTATATTATCTCATTCCTTCTTATAAAAATCCTATGCATCAGGCACTATTGTGAACACTATTTTTCAGATGAGGAAATGGAGGCTCAAAGACATTATTTAACTTACTGAAGGTCACAGAGATGCAGAGAAGGCTTGAATCTGTGCTTTTACTACTTCATTATTCCAGACATAAGGACAGCTCAGAATACTGACTGATACCTTTTCGTTCAAATTTGGTTTTACATGCTACAGGCAGAGATATAGCTAATTTCACCTTTGAGTGATGAACTATTTTTGAGTATATTGTCAAGATAAATAAGCATTTCTGCATAGTAACCAATGTATGTAACTGCACAGCAACCAACATATCTAATGTATTGCTACCCATTGCCGTTTCTCTACTCATTCACCTTCACATTGCAATGCCAGTTCTGGATAGTACTCCCCATTGTGTATGTAACATCCAAGGGTACACCAATCTCAGGATACCTCAGTGAAGACGGTTGTGTCTTAGCCCTTATATAGTCCAAGAATAAACCATTTCCACATAAGTGAAACTAGAAGCTGATCATAAAGAATCTTACCAAGAGCTCTGGCAACAATCCACCTATTTTTCTCTTGACAGCTTATCAAAGTCAGCGTGGTTTCAAGGGGCATGGTTGAATCAGGGCTTCCAGAAAAAATATGTGGACTCATGGCCTGGAATTTCATGAGACCTAAATTCCTATATCCCTGCCCTTCAAATTGTGCACAGTCAGCTCACACTAGGGGTTCCCATTGGTTACAGTGCTGGCCCTAGACGGCATTTTGGAAACACATGGGGATCCTTGGAGTTGTTGCAAGGATTGGGGAAAGCGTTTCTGGCATTTATTGGGCAGAGGCCAAGGCTTCAGACATTTCCTGTAGGTGATACCCCTGTTTATAATCACTTAGGTCTAGAATATAATTTAGGTCTAGAATAAAATTTATTTATATATTTAAAGTATTTTTGCCTGATTTTATATAAACTGAATATTTTCAGGAATGCAATTACCATGTAAACTAAGGGAAGGTTATACTTTCTTTTGTTTAGAACTTTACCAGGGGTTATCCACCACTTTAGAATATTTCATCATCAGTGGCAATGCTAATTGTGCTACTTGAATCTCTCCGCTCTGCACCTGTATTAGTTTGCACATGCAGCTGTCACATTTGTGATTCTCCACTTAGGTGTAAACATCTGACTGCTTCATTATGTTTTCTGTAGAGTTGTGCCTGAGCATTCTATCTTGTAATGCATATTATGTTATTATAAACTTTCTTCCATTTATTTCTCCTTTATTTTACACTTTAGGCATCATTTTTATTTTTGTTGAAATTGTATATGTTGATATTATCTATGAATTTTACTTGGGGACATTAATGGGTATATCATAAGATATTTGTTATAAAAAGGGGAACTTTGAGTCTGATAGGGTTGAACTACTAGACTATCTACATCAATCATGACCCTCCCTGGGTCATAATGGCACATGAATGGCAGAGCCTTTGCCCCCTTCTCAGTAAGTCATCCTAAGGGCAAAGCTGAGCAGAAAGCTTATTTCTTCCTCATCTGTTTGTGAATAAAGATTAATCCTCTTTGGGATCCCATAAACGATAATGGTTATGGTTAATACAACATCTGGTTTCTAAATGTTCTTTTCTTCACCCTGTGATGGGATGAGAAGATTTGGAAAAAAAAAAAATCACTGAAAACAGAAACAGATGTAAATTGGATGGATATGAGACAATTGCAACAGTACATCAGAAGTAAAATTTGACCTTGGACTTCAACTAAGGTAGGAAATGTGGCCTGGCAGGGAGGTTTCTCTTTTAAATTAAAGAGAAGAGTGTTAAAGATCGAGTAACTGTCCTAACTCTACTTATTTAACTCAGTAGCTCCAGCTTAGCCCCCAGAGGGGTTTCACAGGGGACAATGAAGAGGGTCTTTCACTCCAAATAGAAATGTAGGGGGTCATAGGCTCTATTCATGGCAACTTCTTCATCTAAGTGCTGTCACTGAACCTATCATTCCACCCCATACATATGGAACTGTCTTTCCCAACCCCAAATCTCTAAGAGGTAAAAGAGAGATTGGGAGAGGGTGATTGAAAGGGAAGGAAATAAAAAAAAAAAAAGAAAAAAAAATAACCAAGAATTTTCCCCCCAACCTAATTGGGCCAAAACCTCCAAATCAACCAACCTTATATGACCTAAAATACTCAAAGCTAAGCCTATCCTAGAACCAAATCTCTCCTTATTCTTCTGCCTCTCTCTGCTTTACAGGTTAATTGGAAATAGAGACATTCCCATCCCTCTCTGTCTCCCATTCCGATTCTCTTAAACTGTTAATATTGAAAAATCTTTTCTGGTATCTTTAAACTTCATTGCTATAGTAAAATGTACAATGAAATAATTTAATACATATTTATGCTAGGATGTGCTGGTTGTTTACCTGTTTGCTCCCATCTCCATTTCCCAACATTCCCTTGATCTTCTCAATTTCACAAGGGACTACATTTCTCAGCACCTATGTATGCTCTCTGGGTTCTGGGTAAGTTTGGCCAACAGGAGGCACTAGCAAAAGACGGAGGATAGTAGGAAGAAGCCAAGGTATTTTTCCCCTTTTCTCTCTGCTTCAAACAAGATCTTCAGCAATAGTTGCAGCTCTTCCCTCCATGGTCTCTGTCTTCCAGTACAAGCAGAACCCTGTTGCCCCAATGGACCTAGATCCATCCAGATGGTTTTTCTAGCTTCTGTCTGTGTGTTTCTAGTCCTAAGGATGGGGTGACTTCCTAATGTTGTTAATCTGTGGGTTGATTCCCTTCCCTTATTTAACTACTCATCACTTTCATCATCTGTATTAAATCCTCTCTGTTTAAAATACCTAGAATGGTTTCTGCGCTCCTCACTGGGTCCTAACTAATACAAACAGGAATAACATAGTGTGGTAAGAGACATGAGTGCTGAAATCAACCAGATGTGCACTGTGTCATGGCTCTGATGCTTCTAGCTGGGTGTTTTGGACAAATTAAAACAACTTCTGTGGGGCTTGGTTTCCTCTTATAAAATGATACCATTAATATCTTCCTTATATTAGTATTTGAGGATTAAACATTATTGTATAATAGTTTCTAAACTTTTAGGTTTCTCAAGATAAAGAATTTCCAAAAATAAAGGGAGATATTGGGAGAAATTGACATAGGATAACAAAATCTTTTTGTCTAAAACAACAACATTAAAAAATAACCACCTATCATTACCATTGTGTCATGAAAAAGGAATTAATTTTTTAAAAATATAGCTTAAATGTAATCTAAGAATAAAGGGCAGTTCCTTAAATCAAATAAATTAAGCTTTATGGAAAACTCATCATATAATCTTTATTTTTTTCATCTTTTTAATTTTTCTGTGGCTAGGTGAAACCACTGGCATAGTCCAACACTAGTCTGTTCATCAGCTCTTGTTTTATGCAGTTTCTGGCATTTTTACTATTACTTATATTATCACTATTTCTGTCATTATTATTAAGAATGAAAGTACTAATTAAGGATCTAAGATACTCGTGGTGCAATTCTCTCCATTGGCTTTGTCACACCCTTTTCTATGTACACTCTGACTCGCGGCCCCAACTTCTCTGACACTGACCAAGTGACCACCTTTCCCTCTAATTTGATTCTGACTTGGTAAAAAAAATCAGGTGAAAAGTACTGATGCAAATCCTCACACCACAAAGCAGATGTAAAATTTCAAGTCTAGCATTTTCTTGCTGTGCCATTATAATTCTTTCCCTTTCTTTATTCCAGCCCAGCCCAGCCGAGCCAGCAGAGCTACAACATTTTCATATAATGACTTTTAATTTATTTGATATTTTCAGCCTGTTCCTATATAATACCAAAATAATTACTCATCAATGTAATCAATTCAAAGGAACAATGCAAATAAGTCAGTTGTTTGTCATTATACACAAACCAAACACCCATACTTTTTCAACCAGTTTTACTGGATTTGTCAACATATAATTTTAGTTATTCTGCCTGTTACTTTTAGTCATATTTATTTCACAGCATATTCTTCTAAGACATTGCTATTATTCTTAGCAATCTATTAAGTAGTATTTCATGGTCTAGTCTGTTACTCGTAAGCCTTTTAAATTTTTCATAATGTGAAATAATAGAAATATCCCTGTTGTGGCAAACTCCACTCCCTAAAAGAAAAGCAAACCTATTTTCAAGTCCTTCTTAAGCCACAGGGATTTATTTTGAATCTTTCAGTATGTGTGTAACATTATTACCAATCCTCTTCATGGTCACTTTTGCAGGACCCAAGGTGTATCAGTAAACTGAAAAAGCAATTTGAGAATCTCTAGGATTTATTTTCAAAAATGCAATATCCACAGAAACAGACTCTAGATGCTATCCCAGCAAGTGCTGGTAACTCTGCACTTGTGAGGAAGATGCCATCTGCGGGTTTGTCTGAGGGCTGTTCTGTGGATATCGCCATTCTTTTAAAAAGCACTACCCATTCTATGCCATATCCTTCTATGATCACTTCACAAGAATTCTGTGTCAACTTGTCTTTCCCAGTAAGAGTATACAGCAAGCTAAAGCAATCTGATAAGAAAAATGTGTCAGTGAAAGGTTTGCTTAGAGAGTTTTTTGGGAACATTCATGCTCTTTAGGGTTTATTTGGACAACATTAGAGAGCTAATTCCCAAAGTCAAACTGATAATACTCCAACATTTACAAGTAGACACTTGCACCAAAGAATCATATACTCCTATATCATCACACTGCCCTTTATTCAAGAAGTAAATGAATATAAGAAGGCAGATGTGGACAGACATGAACATGATAGTTCCATGTGTGTTTACTCATGGTGTTGTCTCTGAAAATGTGAACTTTGTCCCAAGAGCTGAGAGAGGAAGGCAGACAAAGATTCCTGAATGAGCAACCCAGATAAACCCACGTGGAGCTATTCTTCCAGTAGTTTAAATGGATTGGACACACAACTGCTCACACTTTCTCACTGGGCCCCCTTGGGACTAATGCTACACAGTTTTGAGACAAGTAGACAGGATTAGGGGTGAAGTCTATGAACCATGGAATGCAATTTTCCTCTCCATGAAACTAACTGGCCCTTCTGGGGATCAAACCCATGACCTTGGGCTCGTTAGCACTCCACTCCAACTATGCCCAAAACAAATACAGGTTTGAAGCCAGAGAAGCTTCAAACCACACATAAAAATGTAATCAACAGAGCCACAGGGAAACACATAAAGTAAACACTTTCTATATAGGCAAAAAGAACAGAAGATTTGGAAAGAGCTTACATTCTCTGAATCCCTTAGTCATCTGAAGGCTTACTGGAAATTTCCACGTGGATATCATCCAAAACTTTGACTTCAACCCATTTTCCTCTCTCAGTCTCCACCTCCAAAAGCAATTTACTATTTGGAACTTTCAGTCTATGGCATCATAATTCACTCAACCAAGTTCAGAACCTTGAAGTTGTCCTTAGCAACACATTCAACCATCCAATGCATATTCAGTCCAGAACAAAATCCACTGAGGTTATTATTCAAAAATCCCTCATATCTCTCCTCTGCCTATCCCCAAAGGCAGTACCTTAGTCCAATCCTTATTGCCTTCTGGACATTTGCAATAACTGCCTACCAGCTCTCATCTCTCAATCCATTTTATATATCATTCTTGAAATTCTGCTTAGCATATCTTATCAAAAACTTCAGTGGCTCCCATCCCAACTTGATATCTTACTTTTTCCCAATATCTATTACAACTAAACTATTCAGGAGGAGGTGGAACAAGACAACTGAAGAAAAAACTCCAGCGATCATCCCTCTGCATGAACACCAAATTGAAGAACTATCCAAGCAAGCAAGCACCTTAAGAAGAACAAAAAATTAGGCAGTAAAGCTCAGGGAGAATCTTCTTCCACTTAAGCAAAGAAAAGGGAAGAATTCACAGGACTTTGTGTTGCAACTTGGGTACCAGCTCAGCCACAGTGAAATAAAGCAAACTCCTGAAGCCCCTGAGCCCAGGCTTCCTGGAAGGCATTTCCAGACCTGCCCTAGGCCAGAAGGAAACATGCTGCCCTGAAGGGAAGGACCCAGTCCTGGCAGGATTCACCACCTGCTGACTAAAGTGCCCTTGGGCTTAGAATAAACATCAGAGGTAGCCAGGCAGCAGTCATCATAGGCATTGGGTGAGACTGGGCTGGCTTCAGGTGTGATGAGAGGCTGGTGGCCATAGAGGAGTGCCCATGTCACTCCAGCAGCCCAGCACAAAAAGTGAGGGAAGAGAGTGAGAGACTTGCCTGGTAATCCAGGAAATTCTCCAGTATCTTACCCAAGTCCACCAAGGTGGTACCATGAGGAGTCTGCAAGAGTTATAGCATTACTGGGCTTGGGGCACTCCCTGTCCCGATACAGCTGCAGTGACAAGTTAGATCACAATACTCAATTCCCTTTGAATATCTGGAAAGCCTGGAAAACCTTCTTAAGAAGGATGTGTTCAAATAAGCCCAAATGTGAAGACTAAAATAAATTAATTCTTTAATGTCCCGACATCGACAAACATCCATAAGCATCAAGAACATCTAGGAAAACATGACCCCACCAACCAAACTAAATAAAGTACCAGTGACCAATCCCAGAGTGATGGAGATATGTGACCTTTCAGACAAAGAATTCAAAATAGCTGTCCTGAGGAAGCTCAAGGAACTTCAGAGAGAACACAGAGAAAGAATTCAGAAGCCTATCAGAGAAATTTAACAAAGAGATTGGAATAATTTTTAAAAATCAAGCAGAAATTTTGCAGCTGAAGAATTCAATTGACAAACTGAGAAATGCATCAGAATCTCTCAACAACAGAATTGACCAAGAAGAAGAAAGCATTAGTGAGCTTGAAGACAGGCTATTTGAAAATACACAGTCAGAAGAGAAAAAAGAAAAAATCATAAAAAAATGAAGCACACCTAAAAGATCTAGAAAATATCCTTAAAGGAGTAAATCTAAGCACTATTGGCCTTACAGAGAAGGTAGAGAGAGAGATTGGGGTAGAAAATTTATTCAAAGAAATAACAACAGAGAACTTTTCAAACCTAGAGAAAGATATCAATATTCAGGTACAAGAAGGTCATAGAACACCAAGTAGATTTAAGCTACACAAGACTATCTCAAGGCATTTAACAATCAAGCTCCCAAAGGCCACAGATAAAGAAGATGTCCTAAGGTAAGCAAGAAAAACAAAATAACATATAAAGGAGATCCAATATGTCTGGCAGCAAAGTTTTCAGTGGAAACCTTACAGACCAGGAGAGAGTGGCATGACATATTCAAAGTGCTGAAGGAAAATAACTTTAACCCTAGAATAGTATATCCTGCAAAAATATCTTTCAAATGTGAAGAAGAAATGAAGATTTGCCCAGACAACAAAAGCTGACAGATTTCATCAACAACAGACCTGTCCTGCAAGAAATGCTAAAAGGAGTTCTTCAATCTCAAAGAAGAGGACATTATAACCAATAAGAAATCATCTGAAGATATACAACTCACTGGTAACAGTAAGGACACAAAAACAGAATACTCTATTGTTGTAATTGTGGTGCATAAACCACTTATATCTTGAGTAGAAAGACTCAAAAGACAAACCTATCAAAAACAACTACAACAACTTTTTGAGAGAAAGATAGTATAAAAAGATATGAATGGAAACAAAAAGTTAAACAGTGGGGGGGTGGAGTTAAAGGATAGAATTTATGTTAGATTTCTCTTTGCTAGTTTGTTTGTTTATAAGCAGAGTTGTCATATGTTTAAAATAATTTGTTATAAAATTTTTTTGCAAGCCTTATGGTAATCTCAAATTAAAAAACCTACAACACACACAAAAAAAATAAAAGGCAAGAAATTAAAACATACTACCAGAGAAAATCACTTTTAACAAAGGAAGACAAGAAGAGAGTAAGAAAGAAAGGGAGGACCACAAAACAACCAGAAATCAAAAACAACATGGAAGGAGTAAGTCTTCATCTATCAATAGTAACATTGAATGTGAATGGACTAACCTCACCAATCAAAAGACAGAGAGTGGCTGAATGAATTAAAAAAAACAAGAGCCAATTATATGTTGTCTACAAGAAACCCACTTTACCTATAAAGACACATACAGACTGAAGATAAAGGGACAGAAAAAGATATTCCATGCAAATGGAAACCAAAAAAGAGCAGGAGTAGCTATACTTCTTTCAGATAAAATAGATTTCAAGACAAAAACTGTAAAAAGAGACAAAGAAGGTCATTATATAATGATAAAGAGGTCAATTCAGCAAGAGGATATAACAATTCTAAATATATATGCACCCAATACTGGAGCACCCAGAAATATAAAGCAAATATTATCAGAGCTAAAGAGAAAGATAAACCCCAATACAATAATTGTTGCAGACCTCAATACTTCACTTTCATCATTGGACAGATCAACCAGACAGAAAATCAACAAAGAGAAACATTGGACTTAATCTGTACCATAGACCAAATGGACCTAAAAGATATTTACAGAATGTTTCAGCCAACAGCTGCAGAATATGCATTCTTCTCCTCAGCTCATGGATCATTCTCAAAGATAGAATATATGTTAGGCCACAAAAAATGTCTTAAAAATTTTTTAAAAAATTGAAATCATACCAACTATTTTCTCTGACCACAATGGAACAAAACTAGAAATCAATAATAAGAGGAACATTGGAAAATATACAAACACATGGAAATTAAACAATATGCCCCTGAATGACAAGTTGGTCAATGAAGAGACTAAGAAGGAAAGTTGAAAATTTCTCAAAACAACTAAACTATTCACATGCATCCCACCTTTGCATAGGTCATTCTCCAAACCTGGAAAGCATCTCCCTTCCTTTGAATCTTTGGAAAAATCCCATAGTCTCTCTCTTAAAAATATATCCCAAATATAACTTCCCACAATCTTAATACATATACCTTCATCACAGGCACTTCCACTGCTCACTTAAAATTTTAATTTGCTTCCTTACCACTGTAGTAAGTTGCAGTGTATCCTTTAAAAAGATATGTTCAAGTCCTAACCAACACCCCCATACCTATGAATGTGACCTTATCTGGAAACAAAGTCTTTACAGATGTGATTAATCAAGACTCTTACAATTCAATTATCCTAGATCTAGCGTGGGCCCTAAACACAATTAATGGTATCTTTATAAGAGAAAGGAGAGGGATATTCGAACACACAGACACAGACACAGACACAGGGAAGAAGGCCATGTGAGAACAGAGGAAGAGACTGAAGTTATGTTCACAAGCCCAGGAATGCCAGAAGCCACCAGAGCTGGAAGAGATAAGGAAAGATTCTTCTCTATGGCCTTCAGAGAAAGCATGGCCCTGCTGATACCTTGATGTCCTACTTCTGGTCTCCAGAACTGTGAGAGAATAAATTTCTGTTATTTTAAGCTACCCACTTTGTGGTAATTTGTTATAGCATCCCCAGGAAACTAATACACTGTCCTTTCACCTTCTACAGTCTGTTCTTAACACAGGAATTTCTGGTTTTAGTTCTGCAGGTAAGGAGCTTAGAAGTTGAAACTCCATTCTAACACTAATAAAAAGCTGAACAGACTGAAAAATCAACAAATCTTCTTGAATTCAAAAGAGAGGGGAAGACACAAAGCAAACTGTTGTCCCCAAGATTGGAGAGACAGACAGGTGAATACAGAACCATGGCTAACCAGAACAGAAACTCATGAGCAGAGACCACCATGGGAACCAGTGCTGGGCTAGGAAAACCTTCACTTTAATTGATGAATTCCTGGAGACTCAGTGCTGACAAGTCAGACAGTTAAAAACTTCAGGGGCCCATAGAAGACTCCCACAATATTGTGAGCTTTACCTCCAGGAGCTCAATGAGGTTCCTACAGTAAACATCTAGAGAAAAATCCCCTCATGCTTCCAGCAGGGGAAGGGTAAAGAAAATCATTTTGAAATATGCCAGAGCACTCCCTTCCTAATAAGCCTTGCCCTTAAGAAAACCTAGTTAACTAGAGCTTTACCTGCTGGGGTATTATCAGAGCCTAACCTGGGGGAAGGGCAATACCCAACTCCAGCCCCTTCTAGCCATTCTGTCCCACCTAAACAGGGAGAAAAAAAATGGGAAACACTTGTGAAGTTCACAGTTCAGAGAGGAATATGCTCACTAAAAGACTGAGACCTAATGATAGGACTGTAGCTTGCTCCCCTTCCTCCTACACCTTACTACCACATTATTAAAGGTCTACCTACAGCAGTTCTTTTTGCCTAATACATCATGTCCACCTATCAAAAAATTACAAGGCATGTCAAAAGGCAAAAAACACAATTTGAAGAAACAGAGCAAGCATCAGAACCTGACATGGCAGGGATGTTAGAATTATCAGACCAAGAATTTATAACAACTATAATTAATATGCCAAAGACTCTAATGGATAAAGAAGACAGCATGCAAGAACAGATGGGCAATGTAGGCAGAGAGATGGAATCCTAAGAAAGAACCAAAAAGAAATGCTAGAGCTGAAAAACACTATAGCAGAAATGAAGAATGCCTTTGATGGGGCTTATTAGTAGACTGGATATAGCTAAGGAAAAAATCTCTGAGCTTGAGAATATATTATATCTATAGAAACTTCAAAAACTGAAGAACAAAGAGAACAAAGACTAGAGAAAATAAACAGTGCAGAATAACCAAGGACTGTAGGACAACTACAAAAGGTGTAACATATATAATAGGATGACCAGGAGGAAAAGAGAAAAAAACAGAAGAAATATTTGAAATAACAAAGACTGAGAATTTCCCCAAATTAATGTCAGGACAACAAAGTGTTATAGGGAGACAGTCAGCACTCTACTGCATTGAAAAGTGATAAAATGTTCAGTAAGGTACTTTTGCAACATAAAAGACATGAGTGTTTTTCCCTGGTAGTTTTGGTAGATTGGAGAGAACAAGCATCACATTGAGGCTGAAGTAAAGATTGAGTGAGAAGTGAGGAAATGAAAAAAAATGTGTAGAAAACTTTTTTTAAAGGATATTGACCAAGAAGAATCAGAGAAACAGGGCTATGGGATTGAGAGACATATTTTTTTAAATGGGAGATGCTAGAAAAGGTGTGTATGCTAACCAGAAATGATCCAGTAAAATATGTGGAGGTGAAAGGTGAAAACAAGAGAAAAGAGAAAACTTGAGGAAAGTAGATTAGAAGATTTAAGACCCAGACTCTTGCAGGAAAAAAAAAATGGTCTTTGATGGAAGAAAGGCTACTTCCTTGATGATAACAGAAGGGAAGAACAAAAAAAAGAAGTGTAGCTACAAGTAGGTTCAGCAGAAAACTTAGGGTGTGCCTATCTGATGTCTACATTCTCTGTGAAGGAGAATTTAAGGCCATCATTAAAAGTGAGGATGGTGGCAGAGGGGCTGGGGATGTAGAAGTTTGAAATGGGGTAAAAAGTATAAAATGTTCATTGTCGTGGGTAGCACAACCTTCATAGAAAAATAGATCAACAAATGTACCCATCCACCAGACAGTGTACACCGCACCCATTAGGTCTGAATATACCCATCCCCCTCCTCCCTCCCACCTACACGACACTCGATGAATGTTACTTCCATACGTGCACATAAGTGTTGATTAATTAGTACCAATTTGATGGTGAGTACATGTGCTGCTTGTTCTTCTGTTCTTGCAGTTCTGACTCAGGCAGTGCAAAGGCAATATATGTAACCTAAATGCTTTTACCCCCATAATATTCTGCAATTTGAAAAAAGGAAAAATAGATCAACAGAGAATGTCCTTTTGAAGTAGAGGATTACAAAATATATAGTGATACAAGTATGACTGTTTGGCAATATGGCCACAGATTGAATGTACCAAGGAGAAAGATCAAAATCTTTGCTAAATGCAGCATTAAGTTTTACTTAATGGTACTTAAGGTTTTCTAACCTTCAGTAAACTCCTTATGATCAATCAAAAATTGTGCACTCTATCTGGCATCTATTTTTTGAAATAAAAGAATTATTTGGGGAATATTTTTTGGTGTTGCTTGATTAAAACTATCCTGGGAAATTCCCCATCACTAAAATGAGCAGTATTCTTTTTGTTTTTAGAAATGAACTAAGAAAGAATATGTATACATGGGTTATCTTCCACTCCTCTCCCCAACTTCTTCCTGTAGCTACGCGTACCACTACTATCACTCTAGCCCTGCACATCAGTGGGACCACATCTAGCTGCACATAAGAAACCTCTGAGCCCCACCCAAACTGGTTCAGAACTTCTGAAAATTGAGATCCTAAAATGTCCATTTTTAAGAAGTTCCCCAACTGGCACTTTTTCAGTCAACATCTGTCCACATTTGGAACTCATTCTTCCATATGTGACATGCATTTTGGCCTTCCCTAACTTTGGAAAGAAACACCACCACCTAATAGAAAAACAAATCTGGGGAAGTGAAAGAGGATTTTTATTTTTTAACCATTAAATTATTCTCAGAGATGACCACTTGAGTGCATTGTGTGTAAGAATTGTTTGTGGAATGAATAAGTGCATGGATAACAGTTGAGCAGACAGGAACGAGTGAGGAGATGCTTCATTCAGTAGTAGTCTACAAAACTTGTCAAGAACTTTACACATCCTGTGTTGAAGGGCTGCCAAAGAGAAGAAACGCCCAAGGCCAAGGAAAAGTTGTGTAAGAGGAAAACTTAAAGGAGAGTATGGAAGCTTGGAAGGAGCTACATATGAAATAATGTGTCATTTATACTTTTCTAATCACGACACAGTTTAATGAGGAGATTTGGCAGGGAGGGGGCCCTGTTTGGAATAAAGATGCTCTATTAACCAAAGAAGCCAGTGGAGATTACAGTAGCCAAATAAACTGTACTGGCCTTCCCGAACTTACCAGCTGTTTCCTTTCTGTTGAATGGAAATAGAAAAACTAAACCTTCTAAACTCAATAGGAAAATAATATTTTCAGACTCTAGAGAGCATGATCAGGTTCTTACAAGAGAAACGACTTAGCAGTGACTTAATAATGCATCCCCAGAATAAAAATTCAAGGGACCAGACATGGAATGTTCAGCAGCCTTTCTAATGACATTCGCAGAGTTATTTTTATGCTTAATCAAATGAGTCTCAGACAGCTTTTGAATATGGAAAGGATGATACACAAATGTTTGTGCCAATTTCTGGTTATGCACTTTGCTTAAAAATTGACTTGGACTAACTGAAATTTTGGCTGAAGGGGTTTCTTGGTGAGAACACAGTAAAATATTGAGCCTTTTCATCTGAATTGAGGGAGTTGTCACTTCACTTTGAGTTTCAGGGTTGTAAAAGGTCAGCTAGGTGACAAAGTGACAAATTTTCATTACATTATTTAACAAGATTTTATAGATTACATGTTGAAGTAGGCAATTTCCATTACCATTTCCTGGATGGGGAATACATTGAAATCCTCTATTACAAGTATAATAAATGACTCATAACATAAAAATTAAGCATGTACCCTTCATTTGCTTTTGCCTTAAAAATACAAATTCATAATGTAATAAAATTTAGAACCTAAAAAGACATAAGAAAACATCAGACTCAAAACATTTGTTTTACAAATTAACAGAAGCTGTCAGATTTAGTTCAAAATTAGAACACCTAAGAGTTGATTGGATTTATGATAGCATTACCAACTTAGTTTTAAATTTTCCATATAGGTTATCTACTGGGAATAAGACCAGGGCTCCCCCAAATACCCATGGATGGGTAGTTTTCACTTCCCTCGAAGTCCTTGACATTAATCTTACTCACAATATGCTGGTTTCTAGGAAATACCTGGTCAAATAAAGCAAAGAAGGAAAAGGAAGACCCCAGCAAAATCTTACCAAAACTAATTCATTTGAAGAGAAAAAAATCATTTTTTCCTTGGCGAAAGTAATTTGGTTTGGCTTTCCACATGACCCAAATTCACCAGATAATTACCAGTTTTCTGTTTCTCTTCGTGCCGTTTTGGTCTGGCCTTTGAGTCCTGGGTGTACCCACAGTCCAAGGGATTAACTGAAAATTTCCCCTGACATTATTAAACCCATATACCATGCATTTTATGGACTTCTGCAGCACCCCAGATTGCCAGCACTAGGAAATGTGCTCAGGAGATTGGCCAAGGACCCCAAATTGGATAAAGAGAAAGCAGTTATTGAAATAGACTAGTTGGGGTTATAAACTATGTGAGAGCAGGGATATGTCTATCCTATATGCCATTTTATCCCCAACACCTAGCACAGTGCCTGGCAGGTACATAGAAGGGGCTCAATTCATATTTCTTAAAAGCATATACAAATGAATGAATAGAAAATCAAATGAACAACCCCAGAAAGTTGAGATAGTGAAAATATAACTTAACTCTTAGTTATTATAAAAAAAAAACTGTCAGAGTCAGAGTTTGTCAGCTCTGTATCATAGACACACACACACACACACACACAAATTTGTCCTAGTTTGGCTGAGCACAGGCAATAAGAACGACTACAGGTAGCAATCATTGAACTCTACTATGTACCAGGCATTGTTCTAAGTCCTTCATATATATTAATTAATTTAATCACTGCAAACCTATGTGGAAAAAATTACGATTACGTGATTTGGCAGACAATGAAGCCAAGGCTCCGAGACTTTCATAAACTTCCTCAAAGTTTTCCAGCTAAAAGGGGAAAGAACCAGGATATAAGGCAGTCAGCCTGACTCCAGAGACCACACTCTTAATAATCATGCTATATTAACTCCTAAAATTAAAGCTAAGTAATGAGGATGGCTGGTACAGCCAGTACAAGTGTTGGGGGCTTACCCTCCACACCAACCATCTTCTGGAAACCATGCCTATGTTTAATGGTATTTATTAATATCCTTGGCCATTGAAAAAGACATGCCCAAATAGTAACACATATGGAGCTTAAAAAAATATAGGGATATTGTAGGGTACCACTTCTGCTGAAAATCCATGGATTGACATGTAGGCAGATGTTTATGGAAGGTTCTCAACAGAAAAGCCTAAGAGAAACAGCTAACGTGGCCCTCTCCTAAATGACAATGAATGGTCTGCAAGGCACACCATCCCTCTACACTCACCTGCTCCCCTCCACATGGTTCCTCAGGTCTGGCTTCCTCCTCCAACCCTCAGCCCACCACTTCTCCTGTCCCTGTTCAATCAGGTGACCACCACTCGCTCTCTAGCCCAGAGAGGGAGATAGGATAACCTGGGTCTTCCCCTATTCTCTTTGTAACCCAACTTTATGTCACAGACACTACAACCTTCTTCCTCAAAGACCTTCCCTTTGGATTCGCAAGGGATTTTTGGTCTCTCAACAAAACCTGGGTCTTGCAAATCAAAGCTTTAGCATTCGAATCTACGCTTCTGCTGTGGCATGCAAGAGCCTATCTTATTAGTTTCTGTTTTTTTGTAGTCCTAAGCTAACAATCCTAACTCTCCTCAAAGCAATACAGATGTCTCTGGCTGAACAGGGAAGGAAGAAATGCTACAAACACAAGGAGAGATTAATATTTAAAAAAAAAAAATCCCGCATATATTACAGGGGACTCCCCTAACAACAGCCAGGAGTGACCCTCTCATTTAAAAAAAAAAAAACACCCTTCTATGTCAGTCAACTCTAGGCCACCTAGTGTAAGAAATCACCAAAGCATTATAATTCACCTTGGAGTGTTTTGTTTCATTTTTTTCTTGTTTTGTTTTACCACCTCCTCCCCATACCCGTGGCAACAATTCCTGGATGTGGCCCCCTTTGCTCCAGAGTGGAAAAGAGATCTGGGTCTTAACTCTTGTTCTAGGTCTGCCATTAACTTGCTGTAAAACATGGGCTAGCCACTTCCCTGCACTGGGTGATCTTTCCCAGCTGTGCAATCTATGCCACAGTCATCTCACCCACTATTTATGGGACAATTGCTGTGGGCCTGACCCTGTCAGGGAAGGTATACATGCATTGCCTCTCTTGACCTCACAAGAATCCTGAGAGCAAGGGAGGTATTTTTATAGATAAGCCAGCTGAGGCTTATCACACAGGCATAGTGATAAATTCATATTCAAACCTAGATTTGCTGGGTTCTAGAATTCTTTCCACTCTACAACTATACAGTATTTAAATTAGTTTCATGTGTGTGTGTGTGTGTGTGTGTGTGTGTCTGTGCCTCTGTCTGTCTGTCTGTCTGTATTACTGCAGAGCTGCTAAATCCATCATAAGGGCAACTTTAATGGGCAAATACAAAGTCTGAAACACATCCATGCACAACACTGGAACAGGAATACCCAATAGTTAGTCACCCCAGTCAAGGGGCAGAACCATGGGGATATCCTTGTTCAAGAAGATACGAGAAACAAATGTGAGTGAACAAGCAAATTCCCTTTGGTTTACCAATCTGAGTTGATTACGTTGATGGGACAATTTCTCACCCTGTTAAGACAAGACCAGAGTTGCAAAATCTTGTAAAAAAGGCAAGGCAGAGACCACAAGCATACTGGCAAAAATCTGGTTTGTGGTGGCGTCTCACACTGACTTATTTCTGCTGAAATGATAAGGATCCCAGGCAGGCTAGCTGGGCAGGAAACTCCAGCATCTAGGGAGGGAGCCTAATTGGGAAATAGACAATGAACCATATGCAGACTTTTGCATCCCTGACACAGCAAAAAAACTTCCTTTGCTCTGGATGGCAAAGTTGTTTTCCCACTGTGTGCGTGGGAGAGAGATGACGCATTCTGTGACAGTAACTGAGAACAGGTGGGGGAAAAACAAGGGTCACTTCCAAGAGGCCTGTTAAAACTTTCCCTTTTCAAAGTCTGAGGAAATAATAATACGGCTGCCCAAATGAAAACCTATCTGTTGCTATGCGTTCAGTGTACACCTTGCTTATCCACTCAAAAGTCTCAATTAAAATCACAGCTGTTATTTGTGTATTGGGTTCAGATGTTCTCCCATAGCCATGGCAAAGGAACAAAGGAAAATACTCTTGTTGGTTGTTACACCTGCAACTGGGATGAATGGTAGTTGATGTCAGCTGCATTCATATTGTATCTGGAAGAATAGTAATGCTTTTCACTTGCAGAGAGCTTTAAAGTTTATGAAGCCTTTTTACATGCATTTCATGCATTCATTAAAATTAAACATGGTGCCTTCCTTACAGAAAATAAAACAAAGGGATCCTTTTACAAAAATCAGCTTCTGCAGCATGTAGCTGGTCAAACATTTCTGAGTATTTGAAATTATTTGTTGCATGGTCATAACAATGACACCAAGATTTCCCATTCAACAATTTCTTCTCCATTTTAACAAAAGCAACAAATAGACACACACACACACACACACACACACACACACACACACACACAGCATGTTTCTCATTTTTAATTGGGTTTTCTTTTTTGCTTATTGATTTGTAGGAGTCACTTATTCTTGGTATGAGTTCTTTGTCAGATATATGATTCATGAATATCTTCCAGTTTCTTGTGGGGTCTGCGATTCATAAACCATTTGTTGGCCTTTAGAGTTAGGAAAATTGCCAGTGATCCTTTAGCCCAACCTCTTTGTTCACAGATGAAGAAAATGAGCCCAGAGAGAAGTTCACATAGCTACTTAGTGGTAAAATTAAGTTTAGAACCCAAATCTTTTGACATTTTCTCCGGGGCTATAGCTAATATTCTGCACTGACAAATTCTTAAGATGTGATAGTTTTGCTTTTCCATATAGCAATGAAAAAAAAACCTACTGACATGCAGCAGCATGGCTGAATCTCAGGCACAATGTTGAGTCAAATGAAAAAGTCAAACACAATAGGTTATATGCTGTGTGGTTCCATTCATATAAACTTCAGAACTAAGCACAATCAGCCTATAGTGATAGAAATTAGATCTATCCCTTGAGAGAAGGTAGTGACTGGGAAAGGGTGTGAGGGAATTTCTCCAGTTGTCAAAATGTTCTATATCTTGATTTGTGAGATAGTTACGTAGGTGGATACATATGTAAAAATTCATCAAGCTGTACATGTAAGATCCGTGCACTTTACTATACATGTTATATATCAGTAGAAAGCAAAGAAGAAAATCAAAGCAAAATAGAGACTTAACTATTCCTTATTAACTTGATAGATAGTGAACAAAGAGAATAATTCTAGCCCTGAAATGATTTTTAAACCGAATTATTATTTTTGGCTGACTTTCACTATTACACAAACCATGAAGTTGCCAACTCTCTACTTTTTTGAATAATCTGGCTCTGGCTTGAACAAGGTGTGGGTTGAGCTAATTGACCTTCAAATTCTTGGGATTTTTTGAAAAAGAGATGCCAAAATATATATAATCTCTGAGTTGGGAAAGATCAACAGAGATTGTCTTGTTCTTGTCTGTTATTTTGTAGGAGAGAGGAGTAAGCTTGGAGAAAGGAAAATACTTATCCAAGGTTGCACCAGTAGTAATTTGGTGAAGATCTACAGGCTTCATTTCAACTCAATTCAACAAATAACCCTTGAGTGCCTGCTATGGGCTAGGCACCAAGTCAGACACTGCATTAGATTCCCAGGCTCCATAATGTCACCAATGAAAACACCACTGTGTGCTTTGTGAGAGAAGCAATGAGCTCATCTCCCACATACTCGTGAGGGCACCAGCAGACAAAATCAGAAGGCTTAAAAAGGAAGCAAAACCAAGGTCAAAACACCAAAATAATGTAACCACATGTGTCTTTTCCCACGCTCAACCATGCAACCATCAAGTGAAGTCTCTCCTTGTCCTAGGGTAGTGGTTCTGGGACTCTGCATCAAGATAATGGCAAATAGTACTTTTAGAATGTACTATATGAAAATTCTAATGATATGGCCTAAAATTATGTAATCCTAAACTTTCCTATTTTATAAATTTCTACTTCCTTTCTGGTGAAATTTACATTTTTAAGGAAAGTACTTTTCTTCTTCAGTGAATTTAGCAAATGTGATGAACTAATTGCTGTAGCCTTCTTACAAAGTGATTGTAGGAACAAAACATGATGAACATACAATTTACCCCTCAAAGCATGCAAAGCCTACGAATTCACCATTGTGACAAGAGCGCAGTAAGTAGACACACTTATAAAATCAAAACCAAACTCCCAAACATGGCATGGAAAACCCTTCAGGAACATCTTATATCTCCATCATAATTTGTAGCAGGTCTCCTTGTGCCTGCTATGCCTTCTTGAATCTGATGTTCTAGTTCTGTGGTTCTCAAATTTATGTGCAGTGATTCTGTGCATTAGAATCACCAGGGAATCTTTAAAAATCCAGGTGCCCAGGCCACACCCCAAACTCATTAAATGAGAATCTCTGGGGGTGAGAATCCAGCATCGGTATTTTCTAAACCCCCTGATGATTACAGTGCACCCAGGGAGAGAACAACTGCTTTATTTTTGGTTTAAGAATCACCAAAAGGGCTAATTAAGAATACAGGTTGCCAGGCCCCACCCCTGAGATTATAAATCAGTAAATATGAGGTGGGGATTTAAAAATGTGCATTTCCAGTAGGCTCCCCAAGGAATTATGAAGAAGATGGCCCAAGGACCACACTTGGGAAAAGCACTAGCCCGCCAGGCTACTCAGTCCAAGTGCCTGAGTAGATGGAACACTCTCACTCTCCTTGGATTTGTTTCGGCTTTGCTCTCTGCCTGGAATGCCCTCCCCTCCCCCTGACCTCTGAGAGAACTTTTGATCACCTTCCAAATGTAAACTCTACTCTGTGACTTTTCCTGACCCTTCCCAGTAGGAATTAATCACTCTCCCATCTGAGTTTCCATAGCACTTTGTACATGCCTCTGCTAAAGCATTTATCACACAGTATTATGGCTGTTTCTTTATGTGTCTGTCACACCCTTTAAACTTTATTTTCCTTTTTTCATCTTGCTAGCACCTAGCACAGTGCCTGGGACATAACTCAAGTCAGTAAATGTTTATTGAATTAAATGAAGTTGTTTGTGGAGTTGGTCATCATATCAGATATCCATCTGTGTGTGGCAAGACTACAGACACTGAGATGGGGCACAGGAAAGATCCTAGTGCCAGAGAGGAGGGTAGGAGGACTGCCAGCCCCAGCACCAGGGCTAGGGCATGACTCCTCCAATATGGAGGGTATGCAAAACAGACTCAGATTTGTTTTCTAACACCAGCAGGAACAAGAAAAATATGTAGGATGGTAATTGAAATTTACAAATAGATGCAAAGCAGAACTCCAGACACATGGATATGGTAGATGATTATAATAATAACTGGGGCACTTATTATTTAAATTAAAATAAATCAAACTCCTGAGCCAAAAGCCAGACCTGTAATCAAAATCTCCATGAGACATGCTGAGAATTTGAATATTTAACAAGAGCTGGTGATTCTTATTATCAGTCAAGTTTGTGAAACACAGGGCTAAGCCAAGCTCAGGACGTGCTGAGAGTAGGCAGAAAAAGTTTTTAATGCAGAGGAAACCCAGCATCCTTGGGCACCTGATGATCTACCCTGGTGGTACCAAGTCCTAGTTCTCATTGGAAGTGAGGGAAGCTTTAAGTTTGTGGGACAGTAGCCAGTTTTCCCTGGGTCCCAGGAGACTGCATGACTTATAGAGAACCCCAATAGTGAGCTGCACCCACTGAGTTGTAGCCCTTCTCATCTATCCTACCTCCATGAACCCTGGAGATGAGGCAGGGATGAGTGTACAAGGTGAGGGATATTGTGGAGAAAGGGATCAGAAGCTGAGAAGCTGAAGAAATGAAGCCAGCACTAACAGAGTGGGAAAATAAATTAGAACACAAGCAATGGTCAGCCCTATCTCTCCCAAACTACAACAAGGTAAAGTTGTAATTCCAGTAATGTTTGAACTCCAGAAAGGGAGGGGAATGTGAGTGTGCCATTACCTGGAGTTAGCCAAACTGCAAATTCTCAGGATACAACCTCCCAGACTACCCTCACTTCTGATACTAACTGCAAGTTTGGGGGAGTCCCTAAACCACCCTCAAGTTTAATAATTCACTAGAAATATTCACAGAACTCACTAAAATCTATTATATTCACAGTCATGATTTATTACAGAGAAAGGATTAGAATTAGCCAAAGGAAAAGACACATAGAACAGAGTTTAGAAGGGTACCAAATGCGAAGCTTTTGTTGTCCTCAGGATGCATTACTCTTCTAGTATCAACGTGTGACAATACAGAGTATTACCAACGTGGTAAACTCAGCTCAGTGTCCAGAGTTTTGAGTGAGTCTTCATTACATAAGAATAATTGATTGATTCATTGACTGTGGACATGGTTGAACTCAGTCTCCAGCTGCACTCCCTCTTTTCTGGAGGTTGGAGGTTGGGCTAGAGGGGGCCTGAGGGATGGCAGGGCAGATGTGACTGATCTTTGCCATCCTTGGAATGGATTTAATGCTTACAGAATTAAAACTGGATTTTCCATGCAGCTATAGGGCCTTCACGCACATCGTGTAGTCAAGGGATCAATCTGAGAACAGGGTGGAACT
>NW_012148797.1:1078643-1080126 GCF_000956105.1 Propithecus coquereli | reverse complement strand
TAAGGAGACCATAGTGAATATTTATTATTTCCACCCTCCACTACTCATCCTATGTTCTTTTCACTATATTTTCTCCTTAGATGGCCAGTGTTCCTACTGTGAAGTGACCCAAAACTTTATTCCTGAGGGATCTGAGTTTTCAGTGGTTCCTGCCTGTAGAGGATTTCTATAGTATTCCTTTAACTTACCACCGGTCAGGGATATCCTGGGAGGTTCCTCTGGATTTCATTTATATTGTTCTCTGATCTTACTGTTTATTAGAATATGTATCAAAAATCTTTGATAACAGATTTACCCCAGCTAATACTATGCCCATGTTTTTTCTGCCAAGTGGTAAAAAAGATCCTGAAATAGCAGAGTGGCAGTCTCTATTGTTCCCTCTGGTGAAAGCATTTCTTCTCCAAGTACTAAAACTCCCACACAAGTATTGCCCAGAGTTATGAGTATAATATTAAACATAATTGTAAGAAATTGGACTCCCATTTCCTTGGCTTGGTCCCTAGATCCATATTTTCTGCCAGAGCCTGCACCATATATCAAACACAGGTAAATATATGTCTCACCTCTAAGATGGTCCCAACATTTCAAGATTTTAACTTCGAGTTGGCACCATAACTGAATTTTACCTTAGTCATTCCACAGTTTTGTAAAGCCATCTGCCCCCAGGACAGAAAAGACCATGAATTTTCATGGATCTTAACTCAGCTTTCTCACTTAAAAAAAAGTGAGTTTCTTGGTAAGAAGCAATGTTATATGGGATACCATATCTTCTAACAAAGTATCTAGAATATCTACAGATGAGGCATTGGCAGAAGCATGGAGGGGAGGGAAGGAAGGAAATCCAAATCCAAAGTTTCCATCTTACTGAGGACATATTGCTTCTCCCTCCCTAAAGGAAGGAGTCCAGTGTGGTTAACCTGTCACCATGCAACTGAACAGCCTCCTTGGAATCATATCATATGGGAGGATTGGTCACAAGAGCTGGCAGACTGGTCATGCCAGGAAAGCCTTGGCAAAGGGAAGGTCACATAATTAAGCTAGTATGTCAGTTACTGCCACGATGGCCATTTAACTAACAAGCCCACTGAGCACCACTGACTGGCACAGCTGAGGACAAAGACCTACTGACTGACACTCAAAGGGCAGATCATACTGATCACCTAAGAACTGTGGGGGCCTTTTGGAAAATATGGCATGGAACTCAAATATCGTATACCCATTATGAGAGAGCACATCAGATTGAAGTAAACCTGGGCACATCTGAATGCCTGGTTTTGTATGTGAGACAACACTGTTCAGAATTTCAATTTTTTTAACTATTGTTTAGTTATAAACATCAGAAATGTTTTTAACGATTTACCAAAAAATAACATTGGGTAGCTCAAAAAGTCTCTAGGAAAGTCAGCAAACCAAATTCAGATGCTACACATTAAGGAATCATGCTCAGAATCATGCTACAGAACCCCAGCTGGTAAGGAGACCA
>NW_012148797.1:1076625-1078593 GCF_000956105.1 Propithecus coquereli | reverse complement strand
TCTACGCTTTGTATGGAACCAGAAAAGACATCGTATAGCCAAAGCAATCTTAAGTAAAAAGAACAAACTGGGAGGTATCAGTTTACCAGACTTTAAGCTGTACTACCAGGCTATAGTAACTAACACAGCTTGGTACTGGCACAAGAACAGAGACATTGACCTCTGGAACAGGACTGAGAACCCAGCGATCAATTGCTTTTGATTGAAAAGAGCACCAGTACTATTCCAGACCGGTTGCAATTCCAGTCATGTTTCAAATTCCAGGAAAGTATGGGAATGTGGACGTGTCAGTACTATTTTATAACACAGTACTATTCCAGGTATTAAGCCGCTATCTGCAGGAATAACTGTAGAAACATGAAATACAATCAAAGATCCCAGAAATTATAAGCTAATTGAGGAAGATAATTCAGACAAATGACATAGGCAGAAGTTTTCCAATAGAATATAATGAAGCATGTCAAACTCTTCAATACTGATAACCACTGATAAAGAGAGATGTTGGTGATGGGTAGGCGTAAATTTATAACTATGTGGAGGCAGAAAAGAGTTTGAAACTCCGCTGGAATAGAGTGTTTAACAGTATATAATTAAGGGCTTAAATGTGAAATATAAACTATATATGCAAAATGAGCTCAAAGGGAAGACCAATAGGGCCTGGACAAAAATTAGGAGTTTCTGGAGAAATCTTGAAGTAGCAATGATTTGAAGCAGGGTGATTTTAGATAGAACAAGTGGAAAAGAAAGCCACCTCGACAGTCCTTCAGGACAGTGAAGAGTTAATACTATATCTAGTTCACTAGAACCAGCCATCTGAGCAACAGTGTGTACATTCTGATAATGAAAGTACCAAGCAAACGCTTTAGGATAGCATTTAAAAACTGATATGCTGAGACAAACAGCACATTCATCAGGATGCTGGGCAATAACAAAGATATTAGGCCCTTTCCTACCATCTTTATAAAGCAATTGCTGGATAATCAAAATATACCATGTGGAGAGGCAACTGTTAAATGAGGGGAAGGGGTGGAGAGAGAAGTCAGCTGATAGCTGGAAAAGGAAACAAAGGTGATCAGGAGGGTTTGGGGTACTTACTAAAAAACAGGGATCAACATAAAAGCATTCTCAGAGCAGAACAAGCCACTGGAACAATTCTGAATGACTAAAGAAGTTGGAAGATGGCAAAGATCCCTGAGCAATTTTGAAAACTCCCTAAAACATCTATTTTATGCCTTATATAGCTATTACTATTTGAAATTTGAAGGATCCAAACATCTTACTCTGATCTCCAAGGCTTTCTATGATCTGTTAATAAATCTTTTCCCTGCCACTAATCAATTATTTAAATCATTTATTCAACAAACGTTTGAGCACCTCCACTATTCTAGGCTTGGAGGATTCAACAAATAAAAAGGCTCTCTCCTCATGGAGATTGTATTCCATTAGAAAGGGACAGAAACACATATATGTCTAATATCTACTATAACTATATGTACTATGTAATATAGTAACCTGTTCTGTGAAGGAAACTACGGCATGGATAAGGGGAGAGATAGAGAATAGGTAGTGCTGTCTATACAGGGTGGGCGGGGAAGGTTTCATTAATAAAGAACATTTGAGCCGAGATCCAAATGCAGTGAAGGGTTAAACCATGTGAATATGGGGTGGGAGAAGGATCTGAGGCTGGGGGAACAGCTAGTACAAATCTTTAAGGCTGGAATGAGCCTTACCTGTAGGCTTAACAATGGCAGGCAGTGGAGTAAATGGAATGAAATAAAGTGAGAAAGGTAGGCAGGTGGCAACTCACATAATCTTTCATATACCAGAATAGTTTCAATTTTATTCAGGTTACAAAAGAAAATCCTTTGGAGGATTTCCTTTATGATCTTATATGCTCAGTAACAGAACTGGTTAAATGTAAATATTTCCTACTTTTTTCATGTCTGCTCTTAAACCATGACTTCCCTG
>NW_012148797.1:1027744-1075175 GCF_000956105.1 Propithecus coquereli | reverse complement strand
GTCTCTAGGAAAGTCAGCAAACCAAATTCAGATGCTACACATTAAGGAATCATGCTCAGAATCATGCTACAGAACCCCAGCTGGTAAGGAGACCACTGAAACCACCACTGACACTTGGAGACCCACACCTCCATCTCTGGGCATTGTAGGTAACCCTGCAGCCACTATTGCCTCTTGAAATTGAATGTATCTGCTGTTGCTGCCACTCATCACTTCAATGGATCTGTGTGATCCTTGATATTCTGCATCTATCCCTAGTTTGTTATTGTGTCCATGTTTATTTGCTTTATTTAAAGGCTTGCTTCCAATGGAAAAGTCAGAGAGATAACATAGAATTTATAATACAAGCCAAAGAAAAGGGGAAAATAAATGACAAACTAAGAGCAGTTTTTCTACTCCAAAATTACCAATGCGTGGAGAACAATCTAAGAATCTTGACTGGTGTTTGTAAAAGGTAGTTCACTGAGAGATGGCAAGCACACTGTCTCCCTCATAGGGTCAAAACCCCAAAGAAGTCAGTGAAAGAAACCCAGGATATGTTCAGAGAAACCTAAGAACCAAAGGAACTGTTACCTGGTTTTTCAGCGTGCAGCCTGGGGAGACTGCAAAGTTTGCACAGGAAACTTAGGTCCAACATGAAGGTAAAACAACAATGACTGAACGACTTTAGCAGTGAGAGTCTAGTCATAAAAACAGACACCACCAGAGGCATGTTAAACAGAAACAACTTAATACAGGGAATTGGTTACATAGACAATGAAAGAGCTAAAAAGCCAACCAAAAGATGGTGAAGCAACTCAGATATTAGCAAAAGCAGAAAGTTGCCACCAACTCTAGTGCTGAAGGGACACAAAAAGAATATGGCATTACCAGAATCAGAAACTAAAGCCATTTGTTAAGAGTTACCACCATGGCAGGAGCCACTTCACAGGAGCTGGGAACACAAAGAATTGTATTGACCAACAGGAGCTGAAATTGAATCAACAAACAAAAGCAGCCAGTGCTGGAATTCTCATTTGAGGCAAAAAGAAGGAGAAATACTCTAGTTCTTCCTGCCCTCCAGCGCCTCCCATTAACCGAACCAATAGGAAAACCAGTTGGCAACGGAAAATGGGAAATCTAGTTCCCTGCAATACAGCTGGCATGAGCTCTTCAAAGGGTCTGCAGAAGGTACAGGAGGCCACACAACAGAAAGTGTTGAGCTTAACCTTCTGATTCAGAGCAGCCTTCAGCACCAGTACTGCAGGCCTGGGGAGGTCACAGCCAGGCTGGAAGTACTCAGTATCGCTCAGGCTTTATAGCTGGAAGACAAGTCATCATTATAGAGTCACACATGTGTGACTAGTGATTATTTTTTAACCTATGGCTAAAATATCAATGGATGCTGCTGCAATAATGAAGTGACCACATTGGGTTCTGGGGTAATGAGGTTGAGGGTCCCAGAGGCACCTAAGTGTGTCTTCTGTTAGGAATTGTGGGTCCTGAAAGTGCACACTCAGCAAATACCCCCCTATTTTATTATATTACATCCCTAGCCTTTGGTGAGATTTGTTTCCTTTAAGTTGACCTTAGTAATATAACTTCACCGATTCTCATACCCAGTCCTCTGTTAGACTAATGAAGTGTTAGTGGCTTAACCCTTCAGGCAACCAGAGTTCCAAGAAGATGTCTGAAGCTGGGAGATGAAACAAACAATGAACAGTCCATTGCACATGCTAGTTTAACTATTTAGGAGAAACCTTGTCTCTGGAGCAGAGAGTCCTTGAGACCCTCACACAAAACTGGTTTGCTTTCTTCTGGGGCAAGACCCATCAAGAATACTTGGGTAAAGAAGACATACTAGGCACTCAGCATTCTGAGAGAAGGGAAACATGTATTGGAGGACTTCCATATGCCAGACGTAGCCTTGGTATTTCTCAAATGTACTTTGTCATCAGTTTATACAACTTCTCTATGAGGTAGAGGGTGGTACCCCATTTTATAGATGAAGATCAGATAACTAAGGCAATTTCCTAAGGACATACAAATAATGAGTGGGGAATTTGTCCCCCCAAAGTTTATGTGTTGGAAACTTAACTCCAAATGCAACAGTGCTGAAAGGTGGAACTATTAAGAGGTGATTAGGTCATGAGGGCTCTGCCCTCTGGAATGGATTAATGCCATTATTGCAGTAGTGGGTTCCTTATGAAGGGATGAGTTTGGCCTTTCTCTCTCTCCCCCTTGCCACCCCCATCTTCTACGTGATGCCTTCTGCCATGTTATGACACAGCAAGAAGGCCCTCACAAGATGCAGCCCCTCAGTCTTGAACTTCCCAGCTTCCAGAACTATGAGCCAAATAATTTCTGTTCATTCAAATGTGCCAAGTCTGTGGTATTCTGTTATAGCAGCAAGAAACAAACCTTAGACAAGTGGAGAACCCAAATCCGAGGTAGTATCACCCAAGACCATCCTCCTAGAAAACATTTGGGAAGCTCCCCTCAGAAGAAGGGAGGTGAGAGGCAAGTCAAGGAAGATTCAGGGTCTAGTGATCTAAACTGGGAGAATCAAAGTACTTTAAGACTGAATCTGATCTGATTCCCTGGGATTCATAAAAATTGCAAGGGAACAATAGATAGAGATTCATGACACTGCATTGACAGAGGATTATGGAGCCTTGTCTAGCATTTTTGTCTCCCAAACTCTTCCTGTATTTGCTTTGGATTATCAATGACCCCCCAATGTAGCCTAAACAGTGGAGATATTACAGCAAATTACACAATTCTATTATATGAAAGCAACCTACTTAGGATGATGGATTTACCAATCAGAGTTTCCGATGAAACTCTGAGGGCTAGAAGAAGTAGAAGGGGGAATTATCCCCACTCCCAGTTGCTATTCCAGCACTATACCTCTCCTGCCCCTTCTCCCCACCCCAGCTCACATCTGACTCAGCTCCCTCTGGAGTGGTCTCCCTCACACAGTGTCAGCTGGGCACCAACTCTGGGCGAGGGACTCTACCACCTGTGAGGAAATTTCAGGGTCTTGGCTTTCCAGAGTTGAAGTGGAATGCTATGCTGCTGGTAAGCTCAGCTCAAGCTCAGTGCTTCCCACAGCACATACTCACTTATTCTATCAAATTATACTTGTAAAGTCTGAGACAATTCCTCTTGGCATGGCTTGTCACTGCAGGCCCCCTCAGCATGCTGGCCTTCCTGCGAGGCCTTCTCTGTCAGTCTCCTGGCTTGCGGACTCTGAGGTTCCCTCTCCTTTTGGTTTGTTCCATTTTTCCCTTCTAGCTTCAGGTTAAACTATTGTCATTTGAGAAGGGTTAGGGCAAAGATAAAGGGAGGCGGGAAGCTGGGGAAGGACTTGCTCTTTGGGTTCTTTCCTGTTATCTATCTTTTCCCTCCAGCCTATAACGTAGGTCCTTTTAGAGGATGTCCTTTTTCCTGTCTCTGGACTAAACAAACTGAGATTGTCTCTGACTTTTGGTCCTGAGGGCTTTGTCTGTGGCCCCTGCCTTTATTCTGTATCCTCTCTGATCTCGTCCCTCTTCCTGCCTCAGTTTTTCTCCCCTCCCCCTAGACCCAGCTTGCTTTTCCTGCCCTCTACTGGATCCTCTTCCCTCATCTCTCTGGTTATTGACCCAGGAACTCAACCATCACTGTCTTTTCTACAAAGAACCTTGGCATTCCCTGCTCACATATGACACAGCTATAGGTCCTGGCCTCCTCCTCCAACCTAGACAATGCCATTTTCCCTAGACAGTCCTGCTGACAGCTTCACAATGATCATCTGCATGTGAAAGCAACAAGTATTGATCCCTACCACACTAACAAAATACTGAAAATTACAGTTTTATATTTCAACAAAACATTTTTAGCCAATCACTACTTTTTCAGTGATCAGTACATTCTTTCCTAAAGAGAACACTGGCAAATATACACAGAAAACCAGAAATATTCCTGAAAATATGTGCATATGAAATGTTTTGGTGTAATTTTAGTTAATATGTATCTAAGAACAAGTTTCTCTCCTCTCCTCTCTCTAGTGTCTCCAGATCTTAAAATGCTACCAAAAAACTCCATAATCTCTTGGGAAAATTTTCCTGACACATCCCTGGTCTTATTTAGTACATACAGGGGCAAGTCCATTAAAAGGAAATTTATGTTGTTCAGTGTCAAAAGCCAAAAAGAAAAATGTATTTCAGAATGAGAAAGAAGCAAGCAACTACAAAGTCAAACAGAATTCTGGAACAACTTCAAGGAATGACGTAGTGGGACAAGCAGGAGAAAGTTAAAGCAGAGTAAATTGATTTTGTGTAGATGGATTTCTTGTTGAGCCAGAGAAACTCTGCTAGTATCAGTTCCCCACATGCACCATAAAACTTAAACTATGATTTAAAGTGACTCTGAGGAAATTTAGCTACCAGAGAGTAAGGTATTTCATGGAAATGTAGAGTTTTAGAGTGGGAAGGAATTTTAAAGATCAGTTATACAAACAGACTGCGGAAAGACAGGCTGCATAAAATCAGTATTGGTACTGGATAATAGAGTGACAGCTAACATGCAACGTAGAAAACTTACAGAGTGACATCCTGTGTGCTAAGTGCTGTTGTACATTATTTTATTTAATCTCATAATAGCTCTATAAGGTAGGTATTATTATTAGCCCCATTTTCCAGATGACAAAATTGAGACTCAGATAGATTAAGTAACTCATTCGAGTCTTCTCCAGTAGAGAGCAGCAGGGCTGGTATGCATATAGAAATAGCCTGACTTTGCAAGACCTTTCAACCATCAAACTTTCTAATCATCACAAGAGTCTGATCAACTCAAACCCCTGGTTAAACCACTCAGACAAAGCAAGCAGATACATTTAGGAAGGACTTTTTGAATTTCTACTTTCTGCATGGAGATGCCTGTATTCATTAGAATAATCTAGGTTGTGCTACACTAACAAGAAATTCCCAAATCTCTGTGATACATAATAACAAAGGTTTATTTCTCACTCATGCTATATTGAGTTGGTAGTGGGTTTGGCTTCACATTTCTCTCACTCAGGACTCAGGTTGGCAAACCTTAACCTTCTAGAATGTTATTGGTCACTATGGCTGGAGTAAAGGAAGATGGTGATTCATGTACTGGCCCAAAAGTCTTCCACCTGAAGATGACACTTACAAATTCTGCCCTCATTTCATTGGCCAAAGCAAGTTATGTGGCCACACCTGATTTCAAGGATATTGGGAAATGCAGTCTAACTATAAGGATCACTTGCTAATATGTTATATGGCATAGGAATGCTGTGGAAAGAGGAAGTCTGGCAATATTGATGAATAGTTCTAATGCTCACTTCAATACCAAATTCATAAAATTGCCCTGTGAGCTCATTTGACCCTAGTTGCACACAGACTAACTCTGTAATGTGAATTTGTTCGTGTTTGTGAACTTCATGAACAAGTTTAATTTCGATTTATTTACTACCACTGTGGCTTTTTTAGAATACTAAATACACTTTCTCCTTCAAGTACAAAACTACTTAGGCAACATTTCACACCAAATTAATAAAAGCAAGATTTAAATCAAATCTATATTCCAAATAATAAATGAAAAAATTAAAAATTAAAACTATAACATGAGATCATATATGCAGAAATTCCTAGCATATTGTCTGGCACAAAACAAGCACTCAATAATTGTTAACTTCCTTAAACATTTCAGGTTAATTCCAATTAATTCTACAGGAGACATATCTATCTCAGTAACTGCCAAAAACCGTTGAAGTCCAGCAACACTTCTGGCTGTAATACTGATTACCAGACACATGAAATACCATGAAATCATAAAGACAAAAATGGATGACCTTGGGAGGTGTCCCAAAGCTCTTCCCTAGAGAGAAAATGTGAAAGAGAAGTTAATTCTCTGGGCCACAGTTATTTTTACATAAGCTGAACTTCCTAAAGCATGCATCTTTCTAATTAACTAGAATAGTTTTCAAATACTTTTGACATGTCCTGTTCATCATCACCACCCTCTTTGTCATGCAATTACACATTTGTACAGAATACTGGAGGGAAAGGTGGGTGGAGGACAATAGAGGTTTTTCTCAGGAAGAAAAAGCAAAATCGCAATTGGCACAAAGGAATTTTCCTATTAACTACCAGAAAGACAGACATGGGTGTCCAAAGGCAAAATGCAGGAAACCCCACACAAAAGTGAACCTTGGTAATCAGAATTGTAGATCTTGGGGAAACCCATGGTATGAGAGCAATTCCCTTTGAGAATTTAGAAAACAAACACAGGCAGTGCCAATCACATAATTCTGTTCATTCCTTTTCTGATTAAAACCAGGATCAAAGGAATGCCAGTCTACTAGAAAAAAGAATGGATATATTTTACTGGCCTTACCCATGCTGAAGATACTTTGATGATGGAAGATATCCCTGACTTTATTCTACCTTACTTGACCCCAGATATGAATACCTCCAAGTGAAACCTTGCTTCTTCATTTTGCAATATGAAGAAATGCTTGCTGGGGGAACTTTCTAGCCGGATACCCTTGAATGCACTTCCTGATGAAGTGGGAGATGCACCAGCTGCCACTACAGATGCTGAAAGAACTGGAAACAAGTGAAGCTGATTGTAATAATATGTTGCACAAAACTAAAGGAGCTATGGTTGTGGAGAGCCAGTACAGTGTGTAGGTACCACCCAGCTAAACAAAAGCCAAGGCAAAATTTGGCCCATTGCTCTAGCACAACTAGAAGGGTCATTTGCTAATATGTTACATGGCATAGAAGCACTGCAGAATACCTCTTAAAAAGAAAAAGAAATAGTAGCATTAAGGAGAAAGTGATGGTTTTTTGTTCCTAAAGAGTATGATTGGCAATTTAAGTAAGTTCTATAGACTGTGATTTCAGAGACATGGAGAAGGCTCTCAGCCAAGAAATATATCATTTTGCTACTTGAAAATGCCTTCATTAGGGATGTATTTCTTTGATCTAAATCCTGTTCTGTTGTTAAAATAAAAATTCAGGCTATAGTAAATCAGCATCTAATCATTTATACCTTACTATGAACTAATTAGCACATCAGAATCCTGTCTTAGAGATTAGTCAACACCTCCTAGAAGCAAAATGGGGAAGAAAAGAAAAGTAAAAGAGTGTTTCATGTCTGAGGGAGATTTAACAGTATATAGGAACAGATTAGACATAAAAATCAGAGGTTGGGAGTTAGGTTTCCAGGAATATATAGAAAAAGGAAAACAGATGGGGAAGACAAAGGTAAAGCTAAATTTTATTCTTTCATTTGAATGTTTTTGTTTGTTTCAGTGAACAGATTGAGCCATTTGCAAAAAAATGGGATTTTTTAAGGCAAAGAGATACTAATCTTTTAGGCCAAAGATGAAGTACTGAAAACTAGCATTGTCTTATTATTTTCACTATTTGTAACAGCCTGGAAAACCACCTGGCACATGGAAGATAATAAATATTTTTTCATGAACAAATAAGTGAATGAATAAATAAAACTAAAGTTTTTAAACTAAACAAACAGCATTTCCTTCAAAGTTATCACAGAATTCAGCACCCTTTTATGATAAGAATGCTTAGTAAAATAGGCACAGAGGGACTTACCTCAAAATGATAAAAGCCATATACAACAAACCCACAGCCAACATCATACTGAACGGGGGAAAAATTCAAAATATTTCTGCTTAAAACTGGAACCAGACAAGGATGCTGTCTATCACCACTTCTATTCAACATAGGGCTGGAAGTCCTAGCCAGAGCAATCAGACAAAAGAGGGAAATCAAGGGCATCCAAATGGAGACAGAAGAGGTCAAACATTTGCTCTTTGCTGACACTATGATCTTGTATCTAGAAAACCCCAAAGATTCTGCCAAGAGACTCCTGGAATTGATAAATAAATTCAGCGAAGTCTCAGGTACAAAATCAGTGAATGTAAATCAGTAGCATTCATATATGCCAACAACAGTCAAACTGAGAACCAAAATAAAGACTCAATATCTTTCACAAAAGCAATAAAGAAAATAAAATACCTAGGAACACATTTAACTAAGTAGGTGAAAGATCTCCTAGGCAAAGAATTTATGAAGAAAACCCCAAAAGCAATTACAGCAACAACAAAAATAAATAAATGGGACCCAATCAAATTAAAAAGCTTCTCTATAGCCAAAGAAACTATCACTAGAGCAAATAGACAAGCTATAGAATGAGAGAAAATAGTTGCATGCTATACATCTGATAAAGGGGTAAGAACTAGAATCTATATAGAACTCAGGAAAATCAGCAAGAAAAAAATTAAACAACCCCATGAAAAAGCGGGCAAAGGATATGAACAGAAATTTTTCAAAGAAAGATAGACTAATGTCCAATAAATATATGAAAAAATGCTCAACATCTATAATCATCAGGGAAATGCAAATCAAAACCACAATGACATATCACTTAATTCCAGTGAGAATAGTTCTTATCAAAAAGTCCCAAAACAATAAATGTAGGTGTGGCTGCAGAGAGATAGAAACACTCATACACTGCTGGTGGAACTGCAGACTAATACAACCTCTATGGAAAGTAATATGGAGATACCTCAAAGAACTAAAAGTAGAACTACCATTTGATCCAGCAATCCCACTACTGAGCATCTACCAAAAGGAACAAAAGGAATTCTATAATAAAGACATTTGCACTTGAATGTTTATAGCAGCACAACTCACAATTGCAAAGATGTGGAAACAACCCAAGTGCTCATCAATACAAGTGGATTAAGAAAATGTGGTATATGTATACCATGGAGCACTACTCAGCCACAGAAAACAACGGTGAACTAACATCTCTTGTATTATCCTGGATAGAGCTGGAGCCCATTCTCCTAAGTGAAGTATCACAAGAATGGAAAAACAAGCATGACATATACTCACCATCAAATTGGCACTAATTAATCAACACTTATGTGCATATATGGAAGTAACATTCGTCGGGTGTCAGGCAGGTGTGGGGGAAGAAGCGGATGGAATATTCACACCTAATGGGTGCAGTGTGCACTAGGGGATGAGCATGCTTGTAGCTCTGACTCAGGAGTGCAAAGGCATTATATGTAACCTAAATGCTTGAACCCTCTTAATATTCTGAAATTTTAAAAAATAGTTACCACAGGAGACATTGTGTACATACTTCAAACATACCCTTATTGCTCAAAACATATCCAGACACTATTCTGAGAACTGCCAAAGCAAGTGACAAAGTCAATTGAAAATCATCAGTAGTGCCAAATTATCCCCCTTTAGTGATATATTTAGTTTGGGTTGCTGTGTTGTTACAAGTCCAATAGCAGGTGAATTTTCAAGCTTGTCGTATTTTCTAATCAAAAATAAGATATAATGTTATGAAAAAGGTACGCTAACTTGCTTCTGTGGCATGAGCAAATCTAAAAGGGAGCCCCACTCACTCCAAGAAAGTTCTAAGAAATTGTTGAGCCAATTGGCTGGCCCTCCCAAGTGTTAGAAAATGACTTATTTGAATATATAAATTTTTGGTTATTTGCTATTAAACAAATGAATAAAATTATTTTGAAACCACACCATTTTACCTTCTATTATTAATTAAGTACATCATAAAAAAAAGATAACATTTTGAAAGTATGTGTTCTAATCAGACAGGACTATTATGTGTACTTCCTTTGCATCACTTCATCTCACTCACTTAAGATCTAGCTTAGGCAATAAATATCACATGTGTACATTAGTGACTCCCACATACACATCTCCAACTCTGGCCTATCCCCTGAGCTCCGGATTTACATTTTCAACTATCTACTAGACTCCCACTTAGATGTATAATATCCATCTCAAACTCAATATATCTAAAAAAAAAGTCTTACATCCATCTTAGTCTTCTCCATCTCAGTTAATGGTTCCACCATCCCTCAGTTGCTTAAACCAGAAATCTAGGAGTCAGTTTTGATTTCATTCATTCCTTTAATCCCCAGACCCTATCCATCAGCAAATGTCACTCCATAAATTAATATTACTATATTAGAGACAGAAATGGTCTCAGGAGTTTTTCAGGACTTTGCCCTGAAAGAATATGTGAACATGTTAGTTTGCTGCTCCACCTCAGGAGGGCATCTCAAAGGTCAGTAGCAGCTGCTTTCCAAGGTGATGCTGCAATCTCAACCCCGTGATTCTCATCTGCTTTGAAAGACAAAGCAAGGTCTGCATGGAACCATGGGATGAGAGCTGATCAAAGAATGTCTGCCCAAAAGACAGAGAGACAGATACCTGCAGCTAAAAACAATTAGCCCAAGGGACAGTTCCTGCTTGACTTCTGATGACCTGTCTCTATTTGCAATAACTAGATAAAGAAATATGGAGCCACTATATCTCTGTTTAACCCTTCTGTTAAGTGATAGCTTTATCTTGGAACTTAGAAGTTTGTCCTTGAAAGAATTTGTAACCAGAGTTAATTAAGGGATCTATAGAAGCCTTTTGAAATACTTTTAACCTAAAACGAACTACCTGTTATCATGTAAATCTGTTACCCCTGGCAACCAATCACTGTACCTGTAAATACCCTTGTAAAACTTCACTCGTGGCCTTACGATTCATGGGGATATCATAGGGACCCCTGAGTACCCTACTTTTGCCTTTTATCTTTATAAATCTATAAAACTATACCTTCATCTCTGTGTATTCTTTTATTTCGATTATTTTCCATTTTCTATTACGTTCTTATCCTTTGCAATGACCCCTACTTAACGGACCCGATTTTTTGCTGGGAGCATAGCTAACTTCCCGCAAGCAAATCTTATGGATTCTAGCTCTGAAATATTTCTAATCTTCTACTTTCCTACCTCTCTACCATTCCCATCCTAATCCAAGTCAAAAATATTTGGGCCAGTACAATGAGTTCCTAACCGGCCTCGTTGCTTCCATTCTTGCCTATAAATCTAATCTTGTCAACCAGAGTGATCTTTAAAAATGTCAGTCAGGAAATGTAAAGACATCCCATTACTTTAAAATCTAACCATATTACTATAGGGCACAATCCTCTGATCCGGCCTCTGCCTCCTCCTGGGTTCCAATAACTCTAGCCCTTACCTGCTCTGCTCTAGCCCCCTCTGCCCTGCCCACTGTTCCTAGAACCACTAAGTTTATTGTAGACTCAGCCCCTTACACTTTCTCTTCCTTCTACCTAGAATTCCTTTCTCCCAAATCTTCACATCTGATTCCTTCTCCTTACCAGGACTCTGGTCAAATGTCATCTTCTTAAAAAGGCATTTTCTTATCTAAAATTTCTCCACACTAGGTACTGTCTATTCCTTAACACTGCTTTATTTTACTTACAAGCCTTATCATATCTGAAATCATTATTTTGTTGTTTATTATCAGTCTCCCCTTGATCTGGAATGCCAGTGCCATGAGGGTGGGAATTTGCTTAGTTTGTTTCCTGCTAGAATTTAAAACAGCACTTGGCACATAGTAGGCACAAGAAAAATATTTCCTGAATGAATGAGTATTCAGTAAACCATACAAACTGTATGGTAGTTGCATTGGTCAGGGTTCTTCAGAGAAACAGAACCAATAGGAGATCTAGATACAGATATAGAAGAGGAGACTTATTACAGGAATTGCCTCGTGCAATTACAGAGGCTGAGGAGTCCCATGACATGCCATCTGTCAGCTGGAGACCCAGAAGAGCCGGTGGTAGAAGACAGTCCAAGTCCAGAGGCCTAGAACCAGGGAAGCTGGTGGTGTAACTCCCTGTCCGAGGCCACAGGCCTGAGAACCTTGTGGGAAGTAACAGCACTGGTATTAAGTCTCAAAGTCCAAAGGCCCAACAACCAAGGCCTCTGATGTCTGAGGGCAGGAGAAGGATGTCCCAACTCAGGAAGAGTGAATCCACCCTTCCCTGACCTTTTTGTTTTAATCTCTTCCAGAAACACTCTCACAGACACACCCAGAAATAATATTTTACCAGCTATCTGGGCATCCCTTAGGCCAGTGAAAGTTGAAACATAAAATTAACCATCACAGTAGTTCTAACAAAGATTGATGATCAGATGACACTCTTCTAAAGCTAAAGAACTGCTTATGGACACAGTAGCCTTCAGTTATGTAAACAAACCATTGGATTTAGAATTAATGTGTCCACATAGGCCTGCCTGGGTTACTAGTTGTGAAGCCTATATTAAGTATTAGCTGGTAAAGGGATCTAAACAGGGAGTGTATCATTTCACAGTATCATCAGAATCTTTGAGTACTGGATAAAATTATTTCTTGGGCAGGTGGAAGATGACCTAAAATAAAAGAATATACGTATATTATCCTGGCCAGCCCTAACAAGTTGCAGAAAATGACTAATGCTGGCATCACGTGGCTGTCCTTCTTTGCTCTCTGTTCTTTGAAGAGTGTGGAACCCATTGGAAAAGAAGCATTATATGAATTCACAGCATTATTTTATCAAATCCCTATAATTATTATAACTATGTGGCATAATCTATGCACAGCCAGTGATTAAGCCATGTCACAATTAAAATATCATGAAACTAATTACCAAAGAGCTAGACAGACTGTGCTATCTCTCTGCTTGGTGTCCGAATGTTACACAGAAGAGTGTAATTCTATTCTGCAGACACCATTAAAATCTTCCAACATATTTTTAAATCCCTGACTGTCTGAGGGTGAGTGGGGTCAGGGAAGGATGGGTGGCAGCAAAGAGTGGAGAAGAATTTTGAATGAAGCTTGGGCTGTTTAGATAAGCCTTTCATCATGAGAGGGAAAAATAACTAAAAATAGTTCTTAGAAAATTTTTTTTCTCTTTATAAAAACTGTCTAATCAGAAAGCCAGATAGCTTGGCTGGACTATAGGCGCTATCTAGAGGACAGAAAGACCTGGCTGATATTTCCCCATTTAGACTGAAGCTACAATTCTTTTCCTGGTCAGAGAAGATGAGGGAAAGAAGAAAGAATCCAAAAGTTAATGTTAAATGCATCATTTTACACAGTTATCCACACAAGGCCAATGACATGAATAGTTTACAAGTATGCATCCCTATGTTAACGATAGGTTTACAGGTTGCTTTCATTGATAGTATCATTATTTTCATTCCTAACTAATAGAAAGAGAGGCAGCCCATAAGAACATGGGTAAAACAGCAAAAGGAAGAAAACTGGCACAAAAAATTTGCCCTGGATCACTGAGAAATGACTACAAAATAAATAATTCAAACAGATTCTTTTGCTCCAGTCCAAGGCTACTCTGACAAAACCATCCAAATGGAGTCACTCAGTGGGGTTACACAAGAGAAAGGGAGAATCAGATTTGGAAGGTAAGCACCAGGGCTTACCTTAGCTCAGCTGGTCCCAGACCAATAGCATCTGCATCCTTGGGGACTTCTTAGAACTATAACTTCTGGAATCCTATCCTAGACCTATTGACTCAGGAACTCTGGGGATAGGGCCCAGCAACCTATGTCTTAATAAGTCCTCCAGGAAATTCTGATGCCCACTTAAACTGGAGAGCCACTGCCTTTGAGTGTCTTCATCACTCTTGATATAAGAGAATTAAAAGGATCCAAACACGCCATCACCTGGGTGTTCCATGCCTCCCTTTCAGCTCTAATTCTAGCCTTCCCACGCGCTAGATGTGTGAGTAGAAACAGAAATAAACTGCCAGTTGAACTCTCCTCTACACATCAGGGGAAGATTATAGATAGACCCATCTACAAAACTAAATCAGAGAAGCAGAGCAAGAATTTTTCATGTCTCCTCTCTAGGTAGAGCTATGATATTGAAAAAGTGATTATTTAGAATAGCATTACACATTGGATCTTAGATCTGGTCGAATGTTGTTCTTCAATACCTGGCACTATGCTTTGACTGTATTGGAATTCTGTACATATTTATTCAAATAAATGAAGTAATATTTTTAACAGACTCAAGTTACCCTACATATGGGAAGCAGTTATCTTCAGTTCTGTTTTCTCTCCACTGTCTTCACCTGACCAGGTATATCATCATGACAATAAGAAGAAATGGCCATTTACCAGGCTCCCTGACTTAAAAGTCAAACCTTACTAGAAAGGCATGAACTTTATCTATTCATACTTCTGTTCAGTCAACAATATTAACTATACATCTGTCACATGCCAGGCACTGGGCTAGAAGCTAGAAAAACAAATTCAGGTATAATACGTGGGAGCACACAGTGTTGTAGAAGGCAACACACATGTGAATAATTAAGTATAATAAGGTTTGCCGGTTTCTACAATAGAAATGAGCACAGAATATGGTACATGTACAAGATGGTGCATCCAAGTCTACTTCTAAGAGTATGGAGGGGTGTCTGGCAGTGTTGTGCCTGAATATATTCTACATAGACTTCTAACCCAACTCAAACTAAGTCAACTCTTTGAGGATTAAGAACTTGTTCTGTGATCTGAGAGTGGTAATGGCTAGTATATTTATCAGTTAGAATTAGCCACAGACATGAGGATTTGAAAAAATAAAACCTTTCCTTAGACAGAATCATCTGAATATTCTCACCACAAACTGCTTTTACTGGGCTGTATACCGAATCTGAGTGGCAGTTCATTTGTGCCTCCTTGATGACTGAAGTCAAGGCCTACTGCTTGGCACGAATAATTTCAGCAGCATGCCACCCACTCCCCTCCCTGCTGCCACAGTGATTCTAGACTCTGTGCAAATCTACCCTAAGCAACTAGAGACCATAGCTAGGAAAACTGATTTCCTTAAAAAGAAAATGGAATGGAGTTGCCAAAGGAGTTTCTAGGAGGATATGCCTGGAATTTTGGATTTTTTGATTTGTGTTTCTACAAATCCTGGGCAAGCTGCCCTACTAAAATTACCGTTAAGTTGAATTTATGACCAAGTAATGGTGCATTTCTCTCATTAAAGACAGATCTTCTCTATCTGTCTGGGCTCAAGCGTGACCTGCGTGGGAAAACAATAAATCACCAATCCTGCACTGCTCTTTTGTGTGCCTTGGGACTGGAGGGGATGCCAAAGCAGTTAAGGTCAGCTTTGTGATTTGCATCTCAGGAGGGCAGAAAAATCAGTTTGAGGATTTGCTAAAGGATCAACAAAATAATTGATAACCAGTGCACTGGCATGATTCTGCAGTTGGAATGCCTTTGAAACCGTTCCCAAATGGCACTAGGGATTAGGGAAGATTCTTGAACAGAGGATGAGTTATGTGACCTGGGATATACTTTAACTCTGTCTTAGACCTGGGTGTCATGGTGAAGAACACTTGGCCTCCATGACCTCACCATCTGTCAAGTAGGTAGAATAATGTCTGCAACCCAGATGGAGCACACAAAGCACCAAGAAACATCATCCAAAGCTGTCAGTTATTTCTATGAGCTCCCTCAACTTTTTTATTAAAATCAGAGAAACAAAAACAGTTGAAAATAAAACCTGATTTCAATCTTCAATGCCAAATTATGGGAAAATGACAGCTAATGTTCTTACTTGAATTTTTCAATGCTTCTCCTTCAGGTTTCCGCCTAGAAGAAACAACAATAATTGTAACATTTAGTATTTATTGAATGTTTAAAACCTCAAGCCAGGTACTGTACTAAACACTTTACCTGTATCTCCTGTAATCCTCACCACTAACCACTAACTAAGATGGGGATTTTAGCTCCATTCTGCAGGTGAGAAAATTGGGGTTTATGGAAGCCACTCCATTGATAGTGTTGGGACTCAAATCCAGATTGGGCTGTTTCTAAGGTCCATACTCATAAGCACTAAGAAAGGAAATAACATAGATTATGAAGGAAGTCCTCTACATTCTTAAATTTCTATATCAAATTTTTCAAATGTTAGATAATTTTCAATATTAGGAGATTTAATATTTGGTTGCTCGGGAATTTCCTTTTTCAATTACTTTCTTAATACAAAAATCCATTCAATATCTATTTCTTTCTCTCTCATGGACAATTAACCATATCCTTCTATTCTATATTTAGAATATTTAAAGCAGAAGCATTTTCAAGATAAACTCTCTACCTTAACTCCATTCAGCATTCTGACTGCCTTCTTTTGCAAGTCTTTTACTTTTTATGTCCTCAGATCACAATATAAATTCTTTTATATTATCAAGGAGTTAATTATATATTCCTCAGAACCTTATTCCCTTTAAGAACTTATAATTTGTTCCAACCATTTCTGAGATAAATTATTATAAACTTCTGGATGACTCAATGCCCTCTGGGGAATTCATGCTTATAAGGCTTTCTATAGTGATATAAACTGAATCCAGACTTTTGTACATTGTAGTTTGGGGGTCTGTATTTTCTCTCTCTCTTCTTTCCATTGTAAACTGTTATTCCACATGCTGTCAGTATGGCCTCCCTGCTTATAATCTATCTTGCTTTATAAATAATTATCTGGATAAATGCCTGAGGATAATCCACGTTTCTTCTGTGGAATAATATGCAGGGGTTTTGTGATATGTATTTTCATATTATCATTCAGTTTACCTCTGAGTTCACAACAGTCTTCCCACTGGTTCTGTCTGACCAAAGACGTAAGTTGAATATGAAAACAAGTTGGATTTTTTTGAAAGTTATACATATTTATATTGAAATAGATTGATGTAGATGATGATATAGGTAGAGATATAAAGATACCATGCATGAGTGTTATAGCTTAAGACTCTTTGTAGACCAGACACAATACTGTGAGAAACCATTAGTCTCCAAATTAGTGGCTGTTCTAAAACTTTGCTTAAGAAGCCCAGAATTCAAGTTTAAACATTAGACATTAAACTTTAAACCACGGTGCTTATTTATACTACAATACTGTATACATAAAAGTCACTCAATAAATGCTAACTAAAGAAAACCTTGCAAAAAAAGGCATTCAATGCCAAACCATTGAATGGTTTGTTAATACTTTTTTCTTCACACGTCTACCTATGCTTCTTTTTGAACTTAAAAGAGTTTGTAAAATATTTCACCTGTTCAAACTTTCTTCCTCTTTAAGAACATAGAAAACATTAACAGAATGAAAATATAAGTCACAGACTATGAGAAAATATTTGCAAATTATATATCTAATGAGGAACTGTCATCCAGAATACATTAAAAAAAAACTCTCAAAACCCAATAATAATAAAAAAAAAAAGATTTGGACAGATACTTCACCAAAGAAGATATACAGGGGGCAAATAAATACATGAAAAGATTTTTGACACTATTAGTCATTAGAAACATGCAAATTTAAAACACAACAAGATACCAATACATGCTTACGAGAATGGCTAAAATTTTTAAAAACTGACCATACAAACTTTTGCACACTATGTTCTAGCCCGGGCAACAGAGCAAGACTCTGTCTCTAAAAAAAAAAAAAAAAGATAGAAATGGAAACTTTACATTTTTAAATCAACCTACAGCTCTCTGTAGACAGGAATTTTTTATGTTATCTTGCCCCAAACTTAGTAGGCATTTAATGATATTGCAAATTGATATAATAAACCAAGTTGGCTCTACACAATTGTCAGATTCTTTTGATAAATATTCATCACCTCAATATTATATAATATGATAAAAGATAAGTGGAGGTTATGACTGCTTCCCCTACCTCACCATTAGGTGGTAAGTGTAGTGAAAGTAAATCTCAGACCATGTTCTGCCACACAGAAATATTTATTAGCAAGCAAGTTCCAAAATAGTCATATAAGCTATTCCTATGGCTTGAGAGGAAGTCCCTGCTCTCTGTTTTTTAGGTACTTCAACAAGCTTTACAATAATAGTCTAAAGGAAGAATCAGCAAAGCTTCTCATTGGATGAGAGTCTTGATGAAATAGAGAGGTGTAGAACCAAAGTTCTAGACCCAGGGAATACTCTGAAGATGTTAGACACCTACTTCAATTTTTTTCCTTTAAGGACAAAGATGCCTGTGTAATCTCTTTTTCAGCCAGACACATATCTTGCACACCATTTATTTACCCCCCAAAATTATGCCTAATATCCCTTACACTCATCAATGAACTGTCTTGTACTGATTTAAATAGCAACATTTGAAGTGCTCTGGAGTCTGGATCTGTACGTGGAATACTACAGGGGTCATGGTGGTGTGCTAGTGCTGGCTTATAATTGGCTTGTGAGTCAATCATGCACATCTCTTCCCAACTCTGCATTAGGTGACCTTACACTGGTATCTTGAAACCAGTTATGGTGAGAATATGAACACAACAGAAATCAGCAAATACTACAAATCAGGACTTCTCTCCTCTCCAGAGCTTGTTGTTAAAAATTTTTAAGCACATTACTGTAACTAACCACCCCTGCAGTATGGATTAAAGATAATTTACATTGTACAATTTATTAATATATTGGAGTATTCAAAAATAACTTACTTATAACAAAGTAAGTAAATACTAGTTGCTTAAATCAATTATTGTGCACAGTTCTAACATTTAAATAAACATCTAGGGGCATGCGAGTATGTGTGTATGTGGGTGTGCCTATAAGCACTTAGTGAGGAGTTGTCTGATCTTACCAGCTCATTATATTTCCATGATGTTTTCAGTGACATCATATTGAATAAAATATAAAAACTAAGTAGAATAGCATTTGATCAGCAGGGCTGAATCAGATGAAAATATAAGATCTTTAATAAGACTATCCAATCATGCTTAAGACCAATAAGACAGAATGACATATTAACCCAATTTTAATGTTATTTTCATTGCAAATTCTGATCTTCTCCTATTCTGAGGTATGGTCCATAATTTTACATAGATACAATAAGAAAGACCAGGGTTCAAGTCTCAGCTTTGGCATATCCTAGCTGTGTGACCTCAGATGGGTCATTTCTGAGCTTCAGTTTCCTCACCTGTGTAATGGAGGTGATAAAAGTGAGATAATCCATGTGAAAGCATTTTCAACTTGTGCAATACTGAAAAGTGTTGGTGATTGTTATGAAAGTACCTCACAAAGAACTGCCTCCTAACATGTTCAGATTAGGCTAGGAATGCACTATTCTTTCCTTAATGCGAAATAATAATAAATAAAATAAATATATATTTTTAAAAGGATTTTTATGCCAAAATCAAGACTACTAAAATTAACTTTTCTGGGTTCTCTGAGATTCCAAACAAAGTCTGATCACAAAACTGTCATCGGGTACACACACTTTGACACACTGAATGTCATTATCCTCCTGGGGTATACATAAGATGCCCTAGCTTAGCCTCACTGCCTTCAGAACCAGCTCAGGCCACGTAATCCGTTGCCTATCACCAGTCTACATTCGTAGTGCTTCTCTAGTGAATTAGATCTTCACGTTTTTCTTCCCATTTACTTCTCCACCATTAATATAAAACACCCTCCTCCACCCACACATAATGAGGGGAAAAAATGTGCCTGAACTATCAGTACTTTAATCTAATTTTCATTTTCACTAAACATTCCCCCCACCTTACCCCACTTAATAGGTGCTGGGACTTGTATTATTCCATTTATCCCTCTTCAAAACATTCTCTTTTAAAATATAAGCAAACTAATTGAGCTTCAGAAAGATTAGAGACTTATCCAAGGCTCACAAAACTTTTAAGTGGTATAGCCAAAAACCATTCTCATTTTCCTTTTCTAATAATCCCTCTAGAAGTCTTACAAGAGAATTCACAGACTCTCAGAAATCTGTTTATTTTAAAAGGTGTTCTAGGTGACACAACAGTTTCATGGTTGAATCCTCTATTTCCCATTAGAATAATCAGCACTTATATTAAAACTATGTACCTAACACCTAAAATGTACACTTGTTAAAGAATATTACTTTTCATGTTTGAACTCCTAGTGAGTATCCCAATGCTTGGCTAAGGGTGCATTTTGTAAATATTTGCTCTTTAATGGAAGAATGATTCCAAGAGGCCTTGTACTTCTGCCCAACTGAGCACCTTCAGTGAGAGAGAAGGCACTACTGCCAGAGGAAGCCATCACCCTCAAGACCTCCTCATGTCAAATTACTTGGCTAAAAAGAAAAGAAAGAAAGAAAGGAAGAAGGAAAGAAAGGAAAACACAAAGAAATAGAGGCTCCCCAGGAATAGACTTAACTACTCGGAGCAGACTATTATCAAATAAGATGCAGCAGCAAGGAAACCAAGCAAAGACAGACATCCTACCTCCTTTACCCCTACCTCAAACAAACCACATTGCACTCTATAACAAAGGGAAATTTTTTCAATAAGGGTTAAAATAAACTCAAAAGAATACACCATTGTCAATAAATGGAGAGCTTTCATTCAATAGTCTGTTCACAAAAATAACTCAATGTTAACAGTGAAAACTGAGTCAATTTTGAAAGTGATAAAACAATAATATGCATATATCAGAAAAAATAAGCAAAATTGAAATAAGGATTATTTAAAGTCTAGAATTTGTTTTGGAATAACATTTTATACTTTTAAAATTTCAGAGTTCTGGGATATGTCACAGCTGCTCTGATTCTTTAAACATTTATAAGTTAAAAGTGCCTCTCTTTACTCAACAGGTGAATAAATGAGTGAGGAATAAAGTGGCCCCAAATGAAGTTGTAGAAATAGGCAGGGCCTTTCATGTCATGGTAAAGAGTTGGTATTTTATTCTAAATGCAATGGAAAAACGTTGATTGATTATGAGTAGGGATTTGACATGCTCAGATTTTACTTATGTTTTAGAATGTGATTAGATTTGTTTTAACCTTGGCTGCTGGGTGGGTGATATAGCCTAGGAAAAGTAAAAGCTGTGAGGCCAGTTCCTGGTTCACACAGAAGTCTAGGCAACAGATGATGCCAGCTTGTACCACACTAGTGACAGAAACAATGGAATTATGATTACTTATGTGGATGGATTTTATATTTATTTTGGAAATACAATCAATAATTATAGTGGTTACTGTTGCATTGGATGCATGGGAAAAGAAGAGAAAATCAGGATAACTCTTGAATTTATGGCTTGACCAACTAGGTGGACAGTAGTACAATTTACATAGACAGGCTTAGGGTAGAATAGCAAGTGGTTGGGGAAAAACAAAAGTTCCATTATGGATATGTTAAGTTTGAAACACCAATTGGTCCTCTAGGTATACATGTGTTGATTTGAATATTTATTAAATCAATGAATATAGTTCTGCTTCTGCCTAGGAAGTAGAAACTGCAAAAGAAAAAAGTTGGTAATATATACTCTTAAATAATCTCTGCTGCCTTAGAAAAAAAGCAGATAATCTGCAAAATAAGTAGATTGAGTTCATCAGTGAGCTGAGGTTAACCAGGTGAACTTAATTCCAAAGGAGGAAAGGCTCCTCACAGGCTACATAGGAAATCCAAATGTTTCACCTTTGAGGGAGGACAGGAGGAAAAGGAGGCAGCCACTGGGGTGGGTAAGAAGAAAACAACTGAAATTTAACACATTCTTAAAGGACAGTGTAGGCTAGTGTAAAAGTGTAGACTATCCAAGTGTCACTGGCACAGGAAAGCCTGCACCCACTCACAGGATTCTTGAGAAGTTTCCAATGGATACTCACAACAAAGATTGGGAATAAGTACGAAACTGGAGAAAGCCCCTCTTGGTGGCACAGGTGTACAGGGCCTACTAAGATTTGAGAGAACAGGAGTGCCTAGAGAATTCAGTCTCTCATTGGACTCTGCATAAGTACAGGACGGTGAGCAGCTGCCACTGCCCACAGTGAACTTTCTCAGATAGGAAGCAAAATCTGTCTGCTATTGAGGTAGCAGAAAGAACCAGTTCATCACCCCATACATGACCATGTTCTACATGAAGTAAAATGGATCTGCCACTAAGGAAGGGACAGGAAACTCCATCATGTCCTTATTTCCAGGCAAAGGATGGCTGCTCCTGGGGAGGGGTAGAAAACTTGCTCATGCCAAGGACCCTACACTGATACAAAGAAGAGGCCTGCTACTGCTTAGGGAGGAGCAAGAAACTTATTAAAAGGCAGAGTTCATGGCTGGGTATGGTGGTTCACGCTTGTAACCCCAGCACTTGTCGAGGCCGAGGTGGGAGGCCAGGAGTTCAAGACCAGCCTGGGCAATGTGGTGAGATCCCCATCTCTACAAAAAGGCAGAGTTCACCTATGCAGGGGAAAGGGAAGTTTAGGAAGCCTACCTGCACTCTAAACCCTGGACTGAGAAGTAGGCAAAGACTTGTCATGGGAGAGAGATAGGAGTGCTCAAAAAGCCTGACATGCGAGGCTTAGGGGCACAAGGCCTGCCTAAGACTAAGGCTGGAACAAAAGAATTGAAAGCCCCCAACTACAGCATGAGTCTTGCACAGAGTAATAAGCAACAGCAGGCTAAGGCTAGGGTAAGGGCAAGAATCTAGGGATAAATCCCCTCTGTGGCAAAGGCATGGAGAGATTGCTGACAGCTGAGGGTGAAAAAGAAACATTTAGAAAATCCCTCTAGCACTTCAGACCTCACACTAAGAACAAGGTAGCACTAGTTCACCACAGGACAAATTCGAAGCCCAGGGTTCACTGAATTTAGAAACATTTTTACGACAACAAACTCAACCCCAGCTCATCTACTCATTAGATAGCCTCAACTACCCAAAGACTCATGACATAACAGAAGAAAAGGCATGCCTTGTTCTAGACATGAATATTGTTTAGCTCAGTCTCTAATGTTCTTTTGTACACATTATCTGGTATGTAAACAAAATTTTGATACACACAAAAGCAAAAACAAAACAATTCATTGTCGAAAGAGTAAACAGACATAGAATTTGGCCCAGATGTTGAAACTAACAGACAGGGACTTTAAAATAACTGTAGTTAATATGTTAAAGGGTCTAGTGGGAAAAGTATAATACATGCATGAAGAGATGGGGATTTCATCAGAGAGATACATTGATTTCCTAGGTGTGCCTTAACAAATTACCACAAACTGGATGGCTGAAAACAAGAGAAAATTATTCTTTCACAGTTCTAGAGGCTTGAAGTCTGAAATCAAGGTGTCGGCAGGGTCACACTCCCCCTGGAGGCTCATGGGGAGAATCCTCCCTTGCTTTTTCCAGCTTCTGGGGGCAGTCAGCATTTGTTAGCTTCCTTGACTTGTGGCCACAGCACTCCAGTCTCTGCCTCTGTTTTCATATTGTCTTCCCCTCTGTGTGTCTGTGTTTTAACCCCTTCTGTCTATTATAAAGACACTTACGGAATCTAGGAATCACCCAGGTAATCCAGGATGATCTCATCTCAAGAACCTGAACTTAATTATGTCTGCCAATACCCTTTTTCCAAATAAGATAACATTTACAGGTTCCAAGGAATTGTATGTGGATATATTTCTTGGGAGGGCCACTATTTAACCCACCAAAGAGGGAAATCATAAAAGAGAATCAGATGGTGTGGTCAGCAGAATAATGGGACACCCCCACACACCTCTAATGATGTCCATGTCCTAATCCCCTGAACCTGTAAATACATCACCTTACATGGCAAAGGGGACATTACAAATGTGACTAAGTTAAGGATCATGAGACGGGAATGGCATCCAAGATTATCCTGACAGGCTTAATGTAATCACAAAGATCATTTTAAGTGAAAGAGAGAGGTAAGCAAGTCAGGAAGTAATTTAAAGATGATATGCTGCTGGTTTTAAAGACAGAGGAAGAGACCACAAGTTAAGGAATGCAGGTAGCCTCTAAAATCCAAAAAAGGCAATAAAATGGAATCTCCTCCAGAGTCTCCAAAAAGAAGGCAGCCATACTGATACCTTGATCTTAGACAAGTGAGGCCCATTTCAGACTTTTGACCTCCAAAACTTTAATATAGTAAAGTTATATACTTTCAAGCCAGTAACTTTGTGGTGGTTCATTACAGCTGCAATAGGAAACCAATACAGATGGAAATTCTAGAAATTAAAAATAAATTCCTTTGACAAGTTTATCAGTAGATTGAACACAACCAGAAAATAATCAATGAACCTGAAGACAAACAGAAACTATCCAAAATGAAATATGTAGGGGAAAAAAAGAACAGATCATCCAAAACTTAGGGAACAAAATAGTCTAACATATGTGGAATTGTATTCCCAGAATAAGAAGAGAGAGAAACGGAAAAAAATATTTGAAGATATAATGGTCAATAATGGTCTGAAATTAAAGAAAGGTAAAAACAAAAGCAGAAAGTGAAAAACAGATGAAAGAATCCCAGAAAACCCCAAGCGACATAAATAAAAATTTTAAAGCACAGCTATAAAAATTGTAGTCAAGCTGCAGAAATTCAAACATAAATAGAAAAATCTCGAAGTAGAAAAAGAGAAAAGAAGCCATCACATTGAAAGGAAGATAACAATTACAGTAGACTTGTCAGAAGTTATGCAATCTAAGAGATAATATAACATCTTCAAAGCAATACAAGAAACAAAATAATCAACTGATAATAATATACCCAGCAAAAATCGTCTTTTAAAATAGAGGTGAAATCAAGACTTTCTCAGACAAACAAAATCTTAGAGAATTCATTACCAACAGACCTGCACTACCAGAAATATTGAAAGAAGTTCTCCAGGCACAAGAAATATACCAGATAGAAAATTAAATCTATGTGAAAGAATGAAGAGCATAGAAATGGCAAAAATTTGGTTAAATATAAAAGACATTTTTATTTTTAATTTCTTTAAAATAAAATTGACTGTTTATACTAGTAACTATGTTATGGGGTTGAAAATATACACAGAAATAAAAATATTTAACAACGGTAGCAGCTGCAAAGGTTGGAAGAGAGGAAGTAGAAGTATGCATGGTGAAGTTTCTACATTATATGTGAAGTGATATATTTGAAAGTAAACTGTGATAAGTTAAAGATATTTATTTTAAATCTTAGAGCAACTGTCAATAAGCCAATTTTGAAAATACAATGATATATTTAATTCAAAAGTAGGCACATGAGAAAAGGAAGAACAAAGAACCAATGTGGCAAAAACAAAACATTATGCAAGATGATGTATTTAATCCCAATTAGATCAATACTTACATTAATTGGAATTAATACTCCAATTAAAGGCTAATATTGACAAGTTGGATAAAACAGTAAAATTCAATTGTATGTTGTCTATAATAAGTTCACTTTAAGTATAAAAACACAGGTAAAAAGTCAAAGGATGAAAAATTATACTACAATTTAAAGAAAGCTGGAGTGCCTGTATTAATATTAGTTTAAGTAGACTTCAGAATAAGGTATATTAGAGCAATAAAGATATCACATAATGATAAAAGAGTCAATACATTAAGAGGACATGACAATACTATATGTATATGAATCTAATGACAGAGCTTCAAAATACATAAAGCAAAATCTATAGAACTAAAAGGAGAAATTGACACGATTATAGTTGAAGACTTCAGTACTACTCTATCACTAATTAATAGGACAAGTACACACAAAAATTAGTTGATGAGTGATAGAAGACCTGAATAACATTATAAACTTAATTGACTGTCTCAGCGTGCTTGGGCTGTCATAACAAAATACCATAGACTAGGTGTCTTAAATAACAGAAATTTATTTTCTCACAGTTCTGGAGGTTGGAAGTATGAGATCAGGGTGCCAGCAGGGTCAGGTTCTGATGAGGGATAGCTTTCTGGTTTTCAGATAACCACTTTCTCTCTGTGTCCTTATACAGTGGGAGGCAGGGAGGAGAGAGTACTCTTCCTCACATGAATGCAATAATCCCATCCTCATGATCTCATATAACCCTAGTTACTATACAAAGGCCCCATCTCCAAACAACATTACATGGGGAGTTAAGGGTGGGAAAACTGCTTCCACTAGCAGTGGGGAGGCTGCTCCGCTGTCAAAGACGACTCATAAGAATTTAGGGACTCAGTGTCCCCAGCTTAATCAGGGTCTTCCCATACACACTTATTCCAGCTTATAGGATCACATTCTTTCCCAATTTATGCCCTCACTTTAACAGTAGACACCTTGTGAGGCTGGGGTTTGACTTGCATTATAACTCATCCAGTGACAGGCTGAGATTCTACATTTGATTTTTAGCAGTCTCAGCCCTGCAGCTATAGGAGATAGGAGTCTCCTTCAGGGTATACATCGAAGGTTTCAGGTCATTTATGCAGCACATGTTTATTCTTTTTAATTGCTGAGGAATATTTCATTGCACAGATATAACACATTTGTTTATCCATTCACCAGTTGAAGGTCAGAGGATCAGTTTGTAATGATTATTAATAAGGCTGATATAAACATTCATGGACAAGTTTTGTGTGAACCTATGTCTTCATTTCTCTTGGGCAAATACCTAGGAGTGGGATTTCTGAATCATATAGTAAGTATACTTTTAACTTCATAAGAAAATACAAATTATTTTCCAAGTAATTTAATCCTTTTACCATTTTGCTTTTCTACCAGCAGCACATGAGAGTTCTAGTTGCTATGCATCCTTGCCAGTACTTGGTACTGTCAGATTAAATCAATCAATCGATTTAATTTTAGATATTCTTATAGGTGTAAAGTATATTTTATTGCAGATTTAATTTGCATTTCCTAATGACAAATGATATTGAAAATCTTTTTAATTATTTATTTGCCATTGGTATTTCTTTGTACTGTCAGTTCACTTTATTTATTTATCTATTTACTTACTTAATTTTTAATTTATCCATAAGTATAAAGTGGTATTTAACTTTCATAATGACTAATGATAATGAAAATATTTCCAAGTGTTTATTTGACACAAAGAGTATTTCTTCTTTAGTAAAGTGTTGGCCAAATTGTTTACCTATTTCTAAATTTTTTTTTTTTAGGTTTTTCAAAGCTCATGTAAGCACCACTTTAGCTATGTTCTGTAAATTTTGATGTGCTCTATTTTGATTTTTATTTGATTCAAATTCTTCTAATCCATTATTTTACTTTCTTTTTGACTAATACATTATTTAGAAGAGTGTCATTTAAGTTCCAAATTTGAGAATCTTCAGATCTTTTATTATTGATTTCTAGTTTAATTTTCTGTGATCCTTTTAAATATATTGTTTGTGGTCCAGAATAAAGTCTATCTTGGTTCTATCCAGAAAGAAGGGGATCCAAATGGACCTGCCACTGGGGAAAATTTTACTATTATATATCATTATATAAATTAGCACATAAAGTGGTATTGGAGGACATAGCTCACCACTGCTTTAGCCTACAAACCAGCAAATGAGAAAACCACCACACTAATGATCCAAAAATAAGAAGTGACAGCCACCCCAGATGAGAAGGAATCAATGAAAGAACTCCAAAAGTATGAAAAATTCAGAGGGAAAAGACATCCCTAAAAGGGAACAATAGCTCTCTAGTAATGGATACCAACCAAAATGAAAATACTGAAATGACAGATAAAGAATTCCAAATATGGATTATAAGGAAGCTTCACGAAATCCAAGAGAACATGGAAAACCAACCCAAAGAAAGCAGAAAAGCAATTCAGGAAATGAATGAAAAATTCACTAAAGATATCAACATATTGGCCGAGCGTGGTGGCTCACACCTGTAATCCTAGCACTCTGGGAGGCTGAGGCGGGTGGATCGCTCAAGGTCAGGAGTTCAAGACCAGCCTGAGCAAGAGTGAGACCTCGTCTCTACTAAAAATAGAAAGAAATTAGCTGGACAACTAAAAATATATAGAAAAAATTAGCTGGGCATGGTGGCACACACCTGTAGTCCCAGCTACTCGGGAGGCTGAGGCAGGATTGCTTGAGCCCAGGAGTTTGAGGTTGCTGTGAGCTAGCCTGACACCATGGCACTCTAGCCCAGGCAACAGAGCAAGACTCTGTCTCAAAAAAAAAAAAAAATCAACATGTTAAAAAAAACAAATAGAAATTCTGGAAATAAAACATTCATCTAAGGAAATAGAAAACACAGTGGAAATTTTTAAGAATAGACTAGACTGGGCAGAAGAAAGAATCTCAGAGCTTGAAGACAACTCTTTTGAATTAACTCAGTTATTCAAACTGAAGAACAGAATTAAGAGGAATGAACAAAGCCTACAAGAAATATGGGATTATGTAAAACAGCCAAATATAAGAATCATAGTCATCCCTGAGGGTGAAGAGGAAAACACACAAGGGCTGGAAAACCTATTTGAGGAACCAATTGAGAAAAACTTCCCTGGTCTTGCTAGAGATTTATACATTCAGGTGTAAGAAGCTCAATAAACACCTGGAAGATTCATTGCAAAGATGCAATCACCAAGATACATAGTCATCAGACTGTCCAAAGTCAACATAAAGGAGGAACTCCTTTGCCTCACTCCTGCAAGCTGTGAGGCAAAAATATCAAGTAACTTACAAAGGAAAACCCATCAGGCTAGCCACAGACTTCTTAACTCAGACCTTACAAGGCAGAAGTGATTGGGGCCCTATCTTCAGTCTTCTTAAAAAGAACAACTGCCAGCCTAGAATTTTGTAAACTGCAAAACTAAGTTTTATATATGAAGAAGAAATAAAGACTTTTCCAGGTAAGCAAACACTGAGGGAATTTGTCAAGACCAGACCTGTCCTGCAGGAAATACTAAGAACTGCATTATACATAGGTCAGCATAAAGGATACCCACCTGAATAAACCACACAAAAGCTAAAGCTCAGAGCTCATATAAGACAATAGCACAAGAGGTAAAAGAAAGCAATAAGGTACTACCCAACAGAATAAACAGAACAGCATCCTACATATTAATTACATTAATCTATGTGAATGGTCTGAACTCCCCACTCAAGAGACACAGGCTGGTTGAATGGATGCAAAAATACAACCCAAAGATCTGCTGTCACCAGGAAATACATCTAACCCACAAGGACTTATTCAGACTCAAGGTGAAGGGATGGAAAAAAATATTCCATGCAAATGGAAACCTAAAGAAAACAGGTATAGACATTCTCAAATCAGATAAAATTGACTTTAAATCAACAATAATAAAGAAGGACAAAGGTGATCATTATATAATGGTAAAAGGAGCAATTCAACAAAAAGATATAACAATCCTAACTATTTATGACCTAACACAGGAGCACACAGATTCATAAAGCAAACTCTATTAGATCTCAGCAAAGAGATAAACAGTAGCATCATAATTGCTAGAGACTTCAATATCCCAATAACAGAACTGGGCACATCATCCAAGCAAAATATAAAGAAAGAAACATTGGACTTAAATGAGACTCTAGAACAAATGGGCCTGACAGACATTTACAGAACATTTTACCCCAAAACTATTAAATATACATTCTTTTCATTAGCACATGGAACATTCTCGAAGACTGATCATATCTTAGACTACAAAACATTTCTCAAAAAATTCAAAAAAATAGAAATCATACCATGTATCTTCTCAGAACACTGTGGAATAAAACTAGAAATCAATTCCAAGAGAAACACTCAAATCTACACAAAATCACAGAAATTAAACAACCTGCTGCTGAACAATTATTGGGTCAATAATGAAATTAAGATGGAAACTGAAAGATTTCTCAAACTGAATGATAAGGGGGACACAACCTACCAAAATCTTCGGGAATCAGCAAAGTCAGCCCTAAGAGGAAAGTTCATAGCCTTAAATGCCTATATCAAAAAGACACAAAGATCACAAATTAAAAATCTAATGACACATCTCAAGGAACTAGAAAAGGAAGAGCAAACCAAACCCAAAGCCAGCAGAAGAAAAGAAATAACTAAGGTCTGAGCAAAACAAAATGAAATGAAAAACAAAAAAATAATACAAAGGATCAATGAAACAAAAAGTTGTTTCTTTGAAAAGATGAACAAAATTAATAGATCTCTTACTATATTAACCAGAAATAAAAGAGAAAGGACCCAAATAGCTCAATATGAAATGAAAAAGGAGATACTATAACTGATACCACAAAATTTTAAAATATCATTTGTGAATACCACTAAAATCTCCACACACGTAAACTCAAAACTGTAGAGGAAATGGATAAATTCCTGAAAACACATAGCCTCCCTAGACTTAATTAGGAAAAAACAGAACTCCTGAACAGACCACTAATGAACAAGAAGGTTGAAGCAGTAATAAAAATATTCCAAGAAAAAAAAAAAAAAGCCCTGGACTAAATGGATTCACAGGCAAATTTTACCAAACCTACAAAAAAGAGCCAGTACCAAAACTGCAGAAATTATTTCATAACATTGAGAAGGAGGGAATCCTCCCCAACTCATTCTATGAAGTCAGTATCACCTTGATACCAAAGCCAGAAAAGGACACAACAAAAAAGAAAACTACAGACCAATATCCCTTATGAATATGGATGCAAAAATTCTCAATAAAATACTAGCAAGCTGAATTCAACAGCACATGACAAAAATAATCCACCATGACAAAGTGGGCTTCATGTCAGGGATGCAAGGATGGTTCAACATATGTAAATCAATAAATGTGATTCACCACATAAACAGAAGAAAAAACAAAGGCCATACGATCATCTCAATAGATGAAAAAAAGGCATTTGACAAAATTCAACACCCTTGCATGACAAAAACCCTCAACAAACTAGGAATAGAAGGAACACATCTTAGGATTATAAAAGCCATATATGAGAAACTCATAGCCAGTATCATACTGAATGGGGAAAAGTTGAAAACATTCCAACTAAGAAGTAAAACAAGACAATCGTGCCCACGGTTCAACACTTCTATTCAACATAGTTCTGGAAGTCCTAGCCAGGGCAATCAGGCAAGAGAAAGAAATTAAGGGTATCCAAATCAGGAAAGAGGAGGTCAAACTATTACCCTTTGCTGATGGCATGATTTTATATCTAGAAAACCCCCAAAATTCCACCAACAGATTTCTGGAATTGATAAACAAATTCAGCAAAGTCTCAGGTTACAAAATCAATGTACACAAATCGGTGGCATTCCTATATACCAATAACAGTCAAGCTGCGAGTCAAATCAAAGACTCAATACCTTTTACAATAGCTACAAAGAAAATAAAATACCTAGGAATATACTTAACAAAGGAGATGAGAGATCTCTATAAAGAGAACTATGAAACACTGAGGAAAGAATTCACAGACAACACAAGCAAATGGAAAAACATATCAGGCTCATGGATCGGTAGAATCAACATTATTAAAATGTCTATACTACTCAAAGTGATTTACAGATTCAATGCAACCCCCATCAAAATACCAGTGTCATATTGCACAGATCTAGAAAAAATAATTCTGTGTTTCCCATTTGGAACCTGAAAAGAGCCCAAATAGCCAAAGCAATCTTAAGCAAAAAGAACAAATCTGGAGGCATCACATTACCATACTTCAAACTATGCAAGGCTATAGTCACCAAAACAGTGTGGTATTGGCACAAAAATAGAGACATAGACCAATGGAACAGAACAGAAAACCAAGATATAAAACCATTCACATACAGCTAACTGATCTTCGTCAAAGCAGACAATATACACTGGAGAAAAGCAGCTCTATTTAATAAATAATGCTGGGAAAATCGGATAGCCATATGCAGAAGATTAAAACAGGATCCATATCTCTTACCATGCACTAAAATTAATTCAAGATGGATAAAAGACTTAAGTGTAAGGCATGAAACCATAAGAATACTAGAAGAAAATGTTAGAAAAACTCTTATAGATATTGCCCTAGGCAAAGAATTTATGAAGAAGACCCCAATGGTAATCACAGCAACAACAAAAATAAATAAATGGACTAGATGAAATTAAAAAGCTTCTGCACAGCCAAGGAAATAATCAACAGAGTAAGTAGACAATCTACAGAACAGGATAAAATATTCACAAGCTATACATCTGATTAAGGGCTAATAACCAGAATCTACAAGGAACTCAAACAAATCAGCAAGGAAAAAACAAACATCACCATTAAAAAGTGGGCAAAAGACATGAACAGAAGCTTTTCAAAAGAAGATAGACAAATGGCCAATAAACATACAAAAAAATTCTCAACATCTCTAATTACCAAGGAAAGTCAAATTAAAACCACAATGAGATATCACCTTACCCCCATGGGAATGGCTTTTATTAAAAAGTCCCAAAACAATAGATTCTGGAATGGATGCAGAGAGAAAGGAATGCTTATACACTATTTGCGGGACTGCAAACTAATACAACCTGTGTGAAAAATAGTATGGAGATTCCTCAAAGAACTAAAAGTAGACCTACCAGTTGATTCGGCAATTCCAGGACTGGGTATTTACCCAAAGGAAAAGAAGTGATTTTATCAAAAAGACACCTGCACTCAAATATTTATTACAGCACAATTCACAATTGTAAAGATGTGGAATCAACCCAAGTGCCCACCAATTATGAGCGGATTAACAAAATGTGGTATATGTATACTATGGAATACTACTCAGCCACGAAGAAGGATGAATTAATTCCTTTTGTAACCTTCTGGATGGAATTGGAGACAATTATCCTGAATGAAGTATCTATAGAATGGAAAAAAAAACACCACATGTACTCCCTATTAAACTGGAACAAACTAATAGGCACACATGCCCACAGAGGGAAGTAAAACTCAGTGTAAATCAAGCTGGGGGCAGGGGGTACAATGGGTACAATGAACAATACCTGGGTGATGGGCACACTTGTAACCCTGACTTAAGCATAACAAAATTGATACATGTAACCAAAAACATTTGTACCCCTGTAATATTTTGAAATTTTTTTTAAAAAAGTGGTATTGGAAGTTGGAAAGCAATCTAAGGGCTAATCTCTACAGAATTCATCATCTGGGCTCCCTTGTCTTCTGGTTTCCATTGATTTGTCCAATACCAAAGGGTACAAGATGAGTTTGGAGTTTTTCTTCTCTGCTCCCTCTCTGCTTCTTTATAGTTCTGACAGAAGCTATAGTCATAGCTTCTAATCAACTATTTACCCTCCTCCATGAGTCCCACTCACCCTGGGCTCAATAACAGCATTTCCTACCCTTGCCCCTTCAGGTCCAAGAGTACTAATGGCTTCCTGCTGTTGCTAGTCCTTAGGTGCCTCATCATCCTTTGTTGGTTTCCTTAGTGTGTCCCTAGCATAGTCTCCTTAGCATGTCCCTGACATCGTCTCTTCATAAATCAGTTCAGCTCTCCTGAATATGCCATGTTCCTTGCCAGGACCCTCTGATTAATTCATCTCTTGCTTATTTTTCGTCTAACTTAAAGTCTATTTCTGCTTTCTCATTCCTCATCTCTATCTTCTCTATCTCTTGAATAATTAATCTGGAGCTCTAATTGATGATAATTTCTGCTTCATTTGGGTTATTTATCCTACAGGAATTAAAAGAAGTGAGGGCTAATCTATTTGATAATCTAACTTGAATAGTTCCCCTCCCCATCCCATCCCCACAAGGCTATGCTTCTTCCCTGCCAGTAGTGCTTGCCTTCTCCTACTCATCCTACCAGACCTATACAGGGTCAGCATTTATACAGAGCCATCTCTGACTTTTCCCTCTACTCACAAACAGGTTTAAATGCTTTCTCCTCTTTGCTACCACAGCATATTACAGATTTATCATAACACTTATCACATTATTTTGAGACTATTTATACACCCCTCTCCATTGGACTGTAATTCCCACAGGATTATATCCTGTACATCTTTCTATCCCCAGCATCAAACACAGGCTTGCTACATAGTAGTTACTCAGTGTGTTTATGATGAATGAGTTAGAGAGGGAAGCTAGATTCCTCTACAACAGTTCTAAGTATAATCCAAGTACACTATGGAGATAAGGCTACCATTAATCAATAAATTTATAAATTTTTAGTTATATGCCAGGAGGGGCCTTCTCCAATACTACTTGAAAACACACATGCATTTCCAGTTTCCTGGTTTTTTTTTTTTGACTCATCCATACTCCTTGACATTACCTTAGATGAACACTCTGCCCAGCAGAGAGCCACAGAAATCCAAGTTTATGAAGTTGAAATCCAAGAATCTCCTACAAACACATGGATATGGTCATACTGCCTAGCCCAGGCAGAATTATAGCAAACGAAAGAGAGGTATTCTTTTCTCCACCTTCTCCATCCTGGAAATATAAGCAGAGGCAGTGAAATTACACACCTTATACAATTATTTCCTCTCACACATTTTCCATAAATTAATTTTAGAATCTTTTTTTTTTTTTTTTTTTGAGACAGAGTTTCACTCTGTTGCCCTGGCTAGAGTGAGTGCTGTGGTGTCATCCTAGCTCACAGCAACCTCAAACTCCTGGGCTCAAGCAATCCTACTGCCTCAGCCTCCCGAGCAGCTGGGACTACAGGCACACACCACCATGCCCGGCTAATTTTTTCTATATATTTTTTTAGTTGTCCAGATAATTTCTTTCTACTTTTTTTTGGTAGAGACAGGGTCTCGCTCTTGCTCAGGCTGGTCTTGAACTCCTGAGCTCAAACAATATGCCTGCCTCAGCCTCCCAGAGTGCTAGGATTACAGGCGTGAGCCACCACGCCTGGCCTAATTTTAGAATCTTAAGGTTTCAAGATAGACCCTGAAAACTAAACACCTCTATGAAGATTCAATTTAAAAGAGTTTTCCAAGATTATGCTCTGGGAGGCTTAAGTTTATGTGCCTTCAGTTTACACAAAACCTACGTTAATCTGCTGTTTTCTACTCCATATGGTCTGGCAAGTGACTCCTCCCTTTTCCACTGCAGGGAGTTAACTCTACAGCAGAAGCAGTGAGTCACAAGGACAAGAACCAAATGATGTAGATGACCCCATCACGACAACTCAAACTGACATAAACATTCTAATATGGGGCATGGGAATTAGACATACTGCAGTACTCCCTCTTCCCAGATCTGAGTCACCTTCCTCTATGAATTAGATGCAATAGCAGGGTTTTAATTGCATTCCTTGGTGCAATTTCATTTATTTTGCCTATTGTTTATAGTAAAATGTATGTCATGGAAGATGTTGATATAATTACAAAAAGAAAAGTATCCTTTTGCTATGGTTTGAATATTTGTCACCTCCAAAATTTACACTGAAAATTAATCTCCAGTGTTACAGTATTGAGGGGGGAGGTCTTTAAGAGGTAATTGGGTCAGGAGGGCTCTGCCCTTATGAATGGATTAATCCATTCATGGATTAATGGATCAATGGATTAATGGACTATAATGAGACAACTGGTGGCTTTATAAGAAGAGGAACAGAGAACAGAGTTAGCATGTTCGCCTGCTCAGCCCTCTTGCCATGTGCTACCCTGCACTGCCTTAGAATTCTTTAGAAAGTCTCCACCAGCAAGAAGGCTGTCACCAGATGCAGCCCCTCAACCTCAGACTACTCAGCCTCCACACTGTAAAAAATAAATTTCTTTTCTTTGTAAATTACCCAGTTTCAGGTATTCTGTTACCTGCAACAGAAAATGAACTGAGACACCTTTCTTACCTCCAACCACTCCCTTTTAGCTTGTTATGCTCTAGCCACCTTGAATTAGTTAGTGATGAATTATTTAAAGCTCTCAAATATGACATTGGTCTCCTTTGCATTTATAGATGGTACATGCCAAGAAAATTCTCCTAAACCAGAAGAGGACTAGAAACAGGTCTATGGAGATGCAATAGTCAAATTTAAAGTATCTGCAATGGGGAGTAGAGCATAAGATTTCTTGATAGTATAACAGCACTGGAATTAAGCTGAATGCAAGGAAGTGAGTGAAATGAATGAAAAGAGATGATAAAGTGGGAAAATTCCTGTTCAACACCTTGCTTTCAGCATCGTATCTCATTTAATCATTTAATAATTTATTCTCTGGCTGATAGATATGGTTAACCTCATTTTACAAATAAGGAAAGTGGTACTCAAAGGTTAAGTAAGGGGCTGAGGTTTTACTCTACTTCAACTAAATGAACTCTTCAGTTATTAGGATTAGTGGTGGAGGTGGGAGGGTTTCTGCTCCAAACAAAATAATCTGCTCATCACTATCACTGCCACCTTACCCCACCTAAACACATATCCTACTTTTTGATCACTATGACTTTGCCTCTTTCCTCCCTGAAAATGCCCTGAAAATGCCCTTCTGACTACCCTCTCTGTTAATCTATACTTCAGATCCCAACTCCAATTCTATTTCTTCTAAGAAGCCTTCTCAGATCATGCTGTACATGGGGACTTCACCCTTGCCAAACATCCATGGCCTTTTTTTTAATACTCTGCTCTCATGACACTTGTCATATTTTGTCAGATATTGATAGCTATTGTCCCAAGTGTGTGTCTTTTCTTTCCAAATAGCTTGTAAGAAGTCCAAGACCAGGTACAATTCTTGATCTTGACATGCCCCTGTGTTTCCCATCATTCTCAAAAATAATTCTGAACACCCAGTAGAATACCAATATATAATATGCATTTAGGAGTAAAGGAATAAAGAATTTGTAGAAGAAACAATTAACAATTAAAAACATGTCTTGTATATGTCCAATGATTCTGAAGTACTTCTAGATTCTCGTTTGCCATAGAATAAGTAAAATCTACTTAAATAAGTAAATAAAAGAAAGAAATAATTTAATTCTTCTATAAGCATTTTCAACAGCAATAGTTGAAACAAAAGCAAAAGCATACATCATCATAACCTGAGTTAATTGGATTATCCTATATTGTATACAGGCTTCCTTTATATGACTTCATTTTTAACTTTCTAAAAAGGAGTTGAGAGCAAAGGGCCTTTGCCTAAGGCCTCACAAGACCCTTGGATGGCCCTGTATTCAGACCACAAGCCCTAGAAAGAGTGATAGGGTTGAGGAGGGTAGTCAGGAACACTCAAAGTCTGAACTGAGCCAAAATGAGGACAATGATAAACCTAGAGAAAACTGAGGCCTGTTTTCAGCTTCACCGAATGATCTACCCCTTCAAGGAAGACAATCTGCCCATTCTTGGGAATTGTGAATCCTTTTTGCCTTTCTTTCCTTTGCCATGCTACATGATTAAGTCTTCTAGTTAATGAGAAAAACATTTGACATTTGACTTATTTATGTTCAATAAATTCCCATGAAGAAGATGGAAATTGGAAATGTTTTCAAGCTGAGAAGCATTAAAAAAAATTCAAAAGTATCCATCAAACCACTCTGCACCAAATGAAGGCATTTAGCACAATCTTGGCAAGCTGAACCATACGCTCTGCCCTGTTCACCCAGCAAGAAGCATCTAAGAAACGATGGGAAGCTCATCCCAGGCTTCTTCAGCAGCATTCTTCACTCTCTGATCAGGCCCACCCCAGACTGGGATATCCCAGACGCAGATGTCGGAATGTAGCTAATATATTTTCTTTGGTCATTAAGTTATTTTTACTATCAAAGCATCTTTTAAGAAAAATGTAGGACCAAACAAAAAGGAAGAAAAAATCACTCATAATTATACATTCTTAAGATAGCAAAAATTAATAAAACTCATGACTTTCTCCCTCAAAACCTTCCCCTATCTCCCAGCCATTCCAATCTCACTGAATGGCATTACCATCCACCAGTTAGGTTAGACACAAATCTAGCAGTCAGCCTTTATTTCTCTTAATATATTCAATTAGTCAGGATTTTTCTAATAGCTCTCATATTTATATAACTTTTCAGCTTCATTATATATTTCATGGGGTTGTTTTAAAAATATTAAATCAATGTTCTTTTTCATTGCTCTTTAACACCCCCAAGATCCCCCTGTAGCAAGGGGAAGATTATGACTCAGAGGAAGTACCAACAAGACAGGAAAATGCAAAATGCCTACTCCTCTAGCCTCTTGGGGATTGTGAAGGAGAGGCAGGGGAAGTATGCAGTATAAGGAAAAATAAACCTCTGAGGTTGTAAGCCTTCAAGATTTGGGAGTCTTCTGTCACAGAGGCATTACCCAGCTTATTCTGACTGATATACTAGGTTATACCACACCCAGAAAGTCCTGAGAAGCAGACTGATGTCACCCAGAGCCACTCAGACCTGACAACCTCTCTCTGTCTGTCTTTTATGTATCTCCTACAGAGATGGCACAATACTCAGACCATTCATGAGAAGTCATAGAATAGGTATGGCACCATGTTTTGAACAAACCAAGAGTATATTTCTCAAGGCTTATGTGAATCTTAGGTTATAACTTGAGGTTCTCACTGCTGCCCAGGTATACTCTGCTCCTCATGGACTTACATCTGCTTGTTCCTTGTCCCCTCCCAACCATTACCAAACTTCAGCAGGAAATGTAGGTAGGTGGTCAAACCAGGCCTAGGAAGAAATAGCCTTCCTTTCACCTGTCCTCATGTCTTTTTTTTTTCCCCATCTTTCTTTCCAACAGAAACCTAGATTTAATAGCTCTTGCTGTTTTCTTCTACAATGATAACATTTTTAAAAAGCTGACCAGCATCTCCTAGAAAAGAAGCCTGATTTTAATCATTGCTTTCTACCTATGCCCAGAAAATATACTTGTTGTGGCCTCCGTATCCACTCAGCATCTCTTATTCTACACACTGCCTTTTCAAAAGCAGGACATGGTGTGTCTAGAATATAGGCTTCCAATACAAAATTGCACGTTGAGATCAATAGATTTGCCCCTGGCACTGTTACACATAAACTTAAAATGACACACTCCCCGGCTTACCATAATTAATTTTTAGTAGACAATCCCCTAACTTACAAGGAGAACATCCTATTAGTAATGATTGAATGAGCCATGCAAGGATTCAACAATGGACAGGCTTTGTGGCAATCCCTCAAGGACAAGGCAACTTGGCAAACAAGGTATCTAATTCCAAGAGTAAGAAGAGGCTAAATTATCCTTTCAAGGTTCTTTTTGGGTTCTGTGGTTCTGCGATTATGTAATAAAGCTATTCTAAAGTTATTTAAGCCAAGTTAAGAGCTTTTTTTGTTAAAAATTCTACACTTACTGGAATTGCTAGAATTTAGGGCCCACAAGATTTAAAAAAAAACCCTCCAATTCGCTTGTAAGTTAGGGGATAATTAAATATACTTGCTCATAGGAAAACAGAGTTTTTTATTTAAAACAAAAGGACAAAAATAATTAATTCAAAGTAAAATGAAAGATTGATCTTTAGAAGAAATGATTTATTTAAAAAATAAACATTCAGTGAAGCTTACTATGTGGCATTCTTTTAAGTTTTATAACCACTCTGTAAGGTTGATATCAAACCCATTTTACAGATTGCAGAAAGGAGGCACAGTGACTTGCTCTACTTTACACAGGTGGTAATTGGCCAAGCCAGGATTTAACCCAGGAACCTATATTCTTAGTCACTCTGCTGTCACTTAAATAGAAAATACTGAATAGAAATTTCAGGTTGACTAGAAATTTCTGGAAACCTCTAGGAATTTCAGGACCTAGAAGGACTTTTGGGGACACCTCCTGATAACACCTCACTAGGGGATAAACCAACCTATGCTAGAACATTTTTACCAATAAGAAACTCGCTACTTATCAAGGCAACTCATTGAACAAACGTAATTATTAGAAAGTTCTTGGCTCAGTTAAGACAAAATCTAATTCCAGGTAGCATCCACCTACTAATTTTGATTCTAATGCTTTTGGAGTATTTAGTATGAATCTAAGCTCTAGCTCATGCTTGTCTTCAAAAATATGAAGACTATGTCTCAGCTGATCATTCTCTTCTCTTCTTCCATTTTGCTCTTCCATTTTACTCTTCTCCTTATGTAACCATTCCACATGTGTCAGAGTTGCAAGAATCATTACCAGCCTCATCGCTGTCCCCTAAACACACTCTAGTTTATCTGTATCACTATTAAAGTGGGTGCCTTGAACAAAGTACTAAGGCATGGTCTGATCATTAAGGGTAGCAATTATTGCTAAATGGAACAATATCCTCAATTTTCTTAACTACAAACTTCTTATAATACCATGTACAAACTCATTTGAGTGAGCCATATCACATCATCAATTCGTATTTTACTTACTGTCACTTACTAGGTTATATATACAGTATAGTTCCAAAAGAGAATAAAAACCATATGTACAGTTTAAAGAACTAGAATAAAAATGAACATCTCTGTATTTACCACTCAACTTTAGAAACATAACATTAAAAGTGGCTTAGAAGCCTCCATATTCATCTCCCCCTTTGAGGCCCTCTTTCCCTTCCCCAAAGTAAGCACTAATCTGTATTTTGTGCTTGTTTCCATGTGTTTTTCATTATAGTTTTACCAACCATGTGTCCCTAAACAATACTTTAATTTTGATTTAAAAAATATTTCAGAAATGGAGCCACAATGTGTATATTCTTGTTTCATTCAACATTTTGTTATGTTTTAAGTTCATTTTACACCTTTCACTGCCAAGAGGAGTCTCTCCAAACTCTTTCCATAGGCTGAATAGAATTTTATATTCATTTCTATTATGTAATATTTACCTATCTTTTCCATTTCAGAAACCATCTCTTACTGAATAAGAAGAATTTTGAACTGGTATAGGGATACTGCCCACACTGTAACCCCTGGATTGGCCTCCAGGATCCCTTCAAACATAGAAGCCCCAGGTCTTAAGGAATTGCTTGAGAAGTAACTACTATGCTTCCATGATTTAAACCACATACTGAACAGAATGGTCTCTTATTGGGGGAAAAACAAAAAAAGAATGATAGCGTTAGATGCCTAATAAATTTAAAGCTGATTTTGATTAAGGTCAAGGGCAAACAATTATTTTATTTTATCTGCCACAGTGTAAACATAGGGATTTCTTTAATTAACAACATTTACAAGTGATATTAGCATAGAAAGTCATGTACCACTTGAAAATAAGGGATTTGTAATTATTATGGAGGATATTTTCAGTTAGTAAAGGACTGTAATTCTTGGTAAATATAGAAGAAACCCTAAATTTCTAGAATCTGAGAATGTGGAAACTCAAAAAACTGTGTTTAATTCATTCTGTCTCTCTCTCTCTCAATTCTCCACCCCCCAACACACACACACATTCTTGGAACTCATAAATAGATGAAACAACACCCTTTAAAAATCAGAGCTGTTAGTTTGTAGGAAAAGAGCTTCATTTCCTCTCTTTACTCTTTCCAGTATTCTAGTGGAGGTGTCAAAAAGCATCAGAAACACCAAAAGGCAAATGAAAAAATTGAAGTAGCAGAAAAAATTGTGGTTAATATTTGTCATTATCCATATAATCTTTTATCACACATTGATTAAACATAATAGGAGATGGCAACAAGTAATGACCTTAGGACAATAAAGGGAATTGCTCACCCATCATTTAGATCAAGAAGCCCGTCCTATACTGGGAGAGTAAACACTGATAAACACTCTCACACTCTCCTCACTATTGTATTTGTTAAAAAGCAAAGCTAGTATACAGCAGGAGGCATGTTAAAAAACCACTATCCTTTCCTATTAAGAATAACATGTACCATACCTACTCATTTTTTTCAACTAATAAAGATACATTAATACAACATATTACACTTGAATAGCCACCAAGCCATCTGGAGAAATTTTTATTTTGCCATCAATGTCTTGATGGAACCCAATGGTTTAGGTATGTAGAAAGATACATTAGTCAGGAAAGGCAACTGCAATAACAAACCTCCCCAAAGGTCTCACTGGATTGTACCAAAAAAGTTTATTGTGATTCACATTACTTGTCAGGGTTCCCATCGCTTGTTGGGTCAACAAGGTCTCTACTCCAGGGATCCAAAATAATGAAGGCTCTACCATATGGCCTTCTTGGTCAACAAGGAAAAGAAAAAGAGAGCTGGAGTTGTTCATATGGGCTTTTCTAAGATTCATTCAGAAATGACATATGTCACTTCTACCTATAGCCCATTGGCCTTAATTAGTTCCATGACTCAACCGAACCATATGACTCCTGGGAAATTTGGGAGAACGTTATTGTTGCTGCCATGAAGAGTATCCAAATATAGACTTTACAGTTATGATGGTAGAAAGTTAGAAATCTCTCATTTTTTTCATCTCCTTCCCTACCATAGAAACCCTCATGAAAACTCAATAAGTAACGCAAAATTTCAATAGCCCTAGAAATAAGCAGTGTTCATCAATGATCTGTTAGAATCCAATAAAAATTCTACCAAAGGACAGACAAAACCAGTAAACAATTTGCAGAGGCATGTGGACAAAAATACATTAAAATAAATCATCCAGCTAGCCCAGGTTTTTATCTTAAAGTTTGCCTTGGCTGCCCTTGGTTGATTCAGAGTTGTTGTCAAGGGCAGCCTATATTGTTTCACTACCTCCCCAGTCAGGCAGTGCTACCATTCTCTACAGTGCAATTCAACTGAGAATACAGATAGATAGAAAGAGCTCTAGAGGCTGACAATTTAACAAAGAAGAGCAAAACTTAAACTCTGAAAACTACAAAGCATTGTTTAAAAAATTAAAGATTTAAATAAATAGAAAAACATCCATGTTTATAGGTTAGAAGATTTAATACTGTTAAGATGATAATATTCCCCAAATTGATCTACAGATTTGACACAATTCCTATCAGAATCCCAGCTATAATTTCTCTGTAGAAATGGACTAGCTGATTCTAAAACTCACATGAAACTGTGACGGACCCAGAATAACTAAAATAATCTTGGGGGGGAAAAACAAAGTAGGAGAACTCACACTTCTTGATTTCAAACTTACTATAAATTTACAGTAATCAAGACAGTGTCAGACTGGCAAAAAAACAGACATATATATCAATGGGACACAATTGAGAGTCCAGAAATAAAACCATGTGTCTTTGGTCAACCAAATTTTTACAAGGATACCAAGATAATTCAATAGTGAAATAATAATCTTTTCAACAAATGACGCTGGAACAACTGCATGGCCACATACAAAAGAATAAAATTTGACCCTTACCCCACATCATGTATAATAAGTAACCCAAGATGGATTAAGGATGTAAATGTAAGAGCTAAAACTATTAAAACTTAGAAGAAAATGCAGAGGAAAATCTTCATGTCCTTGGATTTGGAAATGGAAGTGACACCAAAAGCATGAACAAGAACAGAAAAAAATTAGATAAATTGGACTTCATTAAAATTAAAAACTTTTGTACATCAAAAGATACTATCAAAAAAGTGAAAGAAAACCCATAGAATTGGAGAAAAATTTGCAAACCTTTTATCTGCTCAGAGTATAGTAGCCAGAATACATAAAGAACTGTTACAACTCAATAATAAAAAAACAAATAATCCAATTTTTAAAATGAGCAAAGAATCTGAGTAAAGATTTCTCCACAGAAAATATACAAATGGCCAATAAACACATGAAAAGATGTTTTATATCATTAGTCATCAGTTTGCTGGGGCAACTATACAGAATACCATAGTTGGGGTGGCTTAGAAAACAGAAATTTATTTTCTCAAAGTTCTAGAAGCTAGAAGGATAAGATCAAGGTGTCAGCAGGTTTGCTTTCTTCTGAGGCCCTCTCTTTGGCTTGCATATGACTGTCCTCTTGCTGGGTCCTCTTTCTTTCTGTGCACAAAAATCCCTATTGTTTCCCTGTGTCCTACTCTTCTCTTCTACAAGGATATTAGTCAGATTGGATTAGGGCCCACCATAATAGCCTCATTTTAATTTAAATACCACTTTAAAGGTCTTATCTCCAAATGTAGTCACATTCCAAAACATGGGGGATTAGGGATTGAACATATGAATTGGGGGAGAGGGGAAAGAATTTAGCCCCTAACAGTCATAATGGGAATGCAAATCAAAACATTAGTGAGATACCACTTCATACCCACTAAGATGGCTAAATCAAAAAGTCATATAATAAAAATGTTAAAAAAGATGTGAAGAAATCAGACCACTTATATACCACTGGTAGGAATGCAAAAGAGTGTAGCCACTTTGGAAAACAGTCTGGAAGTTCTTCAAACGGTTAAACACAGAGTTACCATATGACCCAGCAATACTACTCATTAGTATATACCCAGGAGAAATGAAAGATGTCCACAAAAAAACTTGTATACTCATCTTTACAATGTTTCTAGCAGCATCATTCACAATAACCAAAATGTGGAAACAATGCAAATGTCCATAAGCTAATGAATGAATAAACAAAATGTGGTATACGTATATAGTGGGATAATATTCTACCATAAAAGGGAATAAAGTACTGATAAACACTACGACATGGTAAACTTTGAAAATATCATGCTAAGTGAAATAAGCCAGTCACAAAAGACCACATATTATATGATTCCATTTTTACGAAATGTGCAAAACTGAAAAATCAATAGAGATGATAAGAGATTAGTAGTCGCTTAGGACTATGGAGGATGGGATATTGGGAGTAGACAGCTAAAGTATATGGGGTATCTTTTTGTGGTGACCAAAATGTTCTAAAATTGAGTACAGAGATGGTTGCACACATCTGTAATATACTAAAAACCATTGAATTTTCCTTAAATGGGTGAATTTTGTGGTGTGTGAATTATATTTCAATGAAGCTGTTAAAATTTATATATATATATAGAGATAGATATAAAATATCACATTACACTGAGGTATTAGTTTCCAATGGCTGCTGTAACAAATTACCAAAAACTTGGTGGCTTAAAACAACACAAACTTATTCTTACAGTTTTGGAGGCCAGAAGCCTGAAATCAGTTTCACAGAGCTAAAGCAAAGGTGTGGGCAGGGCTGAGTTCTTTCTAGAGACTTTAGGGGAGAATGTTTCCTTGCCTTTTCCAGTTCCTAAAGGCCACCAATATTCCTTGAGTGCCCCTTTCTCCATATTCAAAGTTTATCAGTCTAATCTCTGCTTTGTTCATCATATGACCTTCTAAGGACCCTTGTGACTACATTGGGCTCACCTGGTTAATCCGGGATAATCAGCCCATCTCAAAATCCTTAACTTAATCACACCTGCAAAGTCCCTTTTGACAAATCAAGTAACATTCACGAGTTCCAGGAATTAGGATAGAGCCTTTCTGAAGGGGCCATTGTTCAGTTTACCACAACAGGTAGGTAAATTGGAAATGAGATGGACATTCATTGTAAATGTTGAATCTAGAAATAGAAACCCTAAATCGACCAATAATCAGTGAAGAAAGTGAAAATAAATTACCTCCTTCAAATGCTTTGGGTCTAGGTGGTTCTATTGGAGAAGCCAACTGAAGTGACCTTTCTTAAAGATCTATTTTGTATGCATTACCAAATGACCCTTTAAAAATCTTTATTGTTAATTTTCTATCCACATATCTAATTTCCTACTGGACATCTCCACTCTGCTAAGATGCCTCACAAATGCCTCAAACTCAACATAGCCAAGACTGAATTCATCCTCTACTTCCACAACTAGTTCCTTCATATGTGATTTCTTATCTATATGAGTTTACACACACACACACACACACACACACGTATGTATACATCCATCTAGCTTAAGCCAAAAGACAATTTATTAGTGCACATAATTTAAAAGGTCCAAGTGATAGGATGATTTAAGCATGGCTGGATTCAGTACTTAAGGAGTATCATCAGGATTTTTCTTCTCTCTTTCTCTCAGTTTTGCCTTCCATTGTGTAGGCTCCTTTCTCACAGACATTCCTTCAGTGGATTCAAGATAACTGCAGCAGATCTATCAATTCCTACTCCCAAGTCTTTTTCAATAGATCTCTCACAAGTTCTGAGATTCACTCTAATTGTATCAGCTTAATTGCTGTGACCAACCCTGAAATGTGGCTGGGAGAATGTGATGCACTCATTAGTCCAATCTGGGTCATGTGCTCCACCTGTGGAACTGGAACTAGTCAACTCTACCTAGAAGCACATGGACTCAGATTGAGGAGGGATTGCTCCTAGTGGAAAATTACTACACAATTACCAAGAATATATACTGGATAGCAACAACAACCACTCTTCATCCATTATAGTCAGTGTGTCCTGTCTCAGTAAATGGCACCATTCACAGACTCAATTCAGACACCTGGGAGCCCATCTTTAGATCTTCTTGCTTCCTCTCTCTCTACATCTAGCACCATGTTATTACCAAGTCCTTCTGATTCTCTCCCCATAAATCTCAGATCTCTCCAGTTTTATTTTTACTCTTACTACTCTAGTTCCAAGCCTCTAACATCTCTCCTTTGGATGCTGCACTGGCATTTTAGCTGGCCTTCCTCTATCAACTTTTTAACTCACTCCAGTATATTATGTACACTGGAGTTAGAGGGATCTTTAAAAACCTAAAATCTGTACATGACACTCTCCTCTTCTGTACCTTCAATGACTCCCTGTTCTTCTTAGATGAGGCCTTGTGTACTAACCCCCATCCTGAACTGTATAGTATAGTTCATTTAACTGAGCCTTGTTAAGTCCTTAATTGCATCTTGCTATCTCTCCCTTGTGGAACTCTCTCATCATGGGTCCTCTGGCTACCTTATCTGCTTGAAACTCTACTCCCCCCCACACACACACACTCCATTCACTATCACACGGCAAACCCCTACCCATCCTTCAGATCTCAGCTTAGACCTCACTTAGTCCAGAAAAACTTTCCTGATCCTCTCAGTCTGGTAAGGGGTCCTCCATAAGGTAATTGTAGCACCCTACACTATCCCATGATAGCAGTTATCATACTGTATTATAATGACCTGTGTATTTGTCTGAATCTTCCACCAAACTTTAAATTCTATGAGAGGAGTAAATATACCTATTTTGTTCATTGTGGCATCCCCAGCACCTACAGCACAGTGTAGGTGTAATAGGTGCTTGATAAATACTTGTTAATAGCTAACTAACATTGACTAAGAACTTGATATGTACTAACTACTATTTTAAGTGTTTTCATGTGCTAACTCATTTAATCCACCAAGAGTTAATCCAACTTCTACTTCATAGGTGAGAAAACAGAGGTACAGGAGGTTGGAGGGAATTGTGAATGTCATAGAGCTAAAAGTTACAGAGCCAAGATTTGAAACCAGGCAGTCTGGCTGCAGAAGACAAGTTTTATAACCACTATGCTATATTTTTAAGTATATACAAGCAAAAAAAAATGCTGTCCTAGATATTCTGAGGAACACAAAAATGAGAGGGGACTGGAATACGAAGGTATACATATACATAAAATACCCAACAGAGAATTATGTAATACAAGGCTTTCTTGCTTTTAAAACACACAAACAGTAACAAAATCTTTCTGTTTGGTGAGATGGGATTTGTTCACAGAGAAATACTGCAGTACAAAAATTCCTGAATTAAATGTGTTTGTGCCTCAATTACACAGTGGCAGTTGATATTTATGTTGAAAATGAAAAACAAAACCAACGAGTTATTCCAGGCACTAAACCATGTTTAAAACTGCTGCATTTATATTTTTGAAATATTTTTCTATAACTATTAACCTTCCCAACAGTGCCAGCTTTCTGACATTTCTTAAGAATTTCCATGGAAGCCCTATTTTTTTCTACTTTAAAAACAAAAAGAAATGTTATGACTAATACCTGGGTCTATAA
>NW_012148797.1:1023985-1027649 GCF_000956105.1 Propithecus coquereli | reverse complement strand
TTAATAACAAAAGTAGTTATCAAGCATTACTTTCTGCTTTGTAAATGAGTTGCTTCTCCATTACAAGAATACTTAATAATGTTATAACTATTAGTAATTCCTTATAAGACTTTTCAAGGTAAATAATCAAACATACAGAGAATAAAAACCTACCTTGCATATTCAACTGAAAGAAATGCTGCTGTTGGTATAATTTGTGAGGCTCTGCAGCCAGTTTAATGAATTGTGGTTAAAACAATACACTTTTTAAGACCAGGAGCATCTTCCAAAAGGAGCAATGACCACTTGCTGATGAAAATCCAAAATGCTCCTGGTTCTTTCAAGCTTATAGAATATTTCTAATATTCTATAAACTGATATTCTAATATTGCTATCTGCTTACATTGGTGGAAAATGTTAAAATAATAGCTTGTATGCACATTCATAATAAATGAAATGTGAGTAAGCTTGATTTTGCCTCTGAAAATTAGGAAGGTAAGTGGATTTAATGATGCTTAAATAATAATACTCTTAGGATAGCAATTGTTAGAATAGTCTTCAGAGGAAATATGTGGATGCTCATTCCCTAAAAAGTATTTAAAATTGGTCCAACCACAAAAGAGTGAAGGAAGGCTTACCTTTGGGATGGAATTGGATGACCATCTTTGAAGCTGTAATCCTCAATACAGCAAACCATTAAAAACATATTCACTACAAGTAAACATTCAATTTGGACCTACTTAAGGAAAGGATAGTTTGAAATGACCAAAGGCTGGATTTTCAGGTAATTTTTAAGAAATTTTTAGAAATTTAAAGAAATAAGTTTAACAAAATGTTGGTGAGTAGAGAGGCTTAGAATCAAGATTTCATAAAAAATGATAGCAAGGACCCATAATTTGCTTTTCTATTTTGAAGAAGAGTTTATTCTCAGGTTTAAAATGCTCCATATATTTTTGTTTTAATAACTGTTTCCTTAGGAACCCCTTTGTTCATATATAGCCCAAAGTAAACTCTTGTCCCATCTTATACAAATAGTTATAAATTCCTAAAAAATTTTTATGCAGTTACAAAATTATCATGTGACCATTTCAATATGTATAAATGTTATGTCTGTAAAATAACAAATTACTTTGTGAATATGTTATTGGTTCCAGATAGTCCAAGAGTATGACTCTCTAAACCACACAGCAAATATCAGGAAAGATTAAAAACTCTTCCTAGGGAAAAAAGTAATGGCCGAAAAAGAAAACAAAGTGATCAGGAATAAAAACAAAAAATGAAAAATGTTACTTTCTCTGAGTGTCAAACTTGAATAATTTATTCATTAACTTTGTTAGCTGAAGAGAAAGTAATTTTGAGTAGTTACTGTAAAAGGTCAAATGGAAAACAAATTTCCTCGGTGTCAATAGGTTAACAAAATGTTATGCTTGCTGACTCTGTATAAGAGGGCAACTCAGAGAACACTTGACCTGATTAGCTCATCAGCAACCCATTAGCAGGTTTTTCTTGGAAAAGAAATGAGGAACCTATTTGCACTATTTTTATTACCTTCTAAACCTTTATTGTTTTTGCATGCTATTGTGTAGCAGATGTTTAGCTACTAGTGGACATTTGATGTGCAATTATTGGAATATCTGAGTTCTGGTTTAAAATTCCGTGAATCCTGATAGCTTCTGGGTTCCACAGAAAACTAAAAGGGCAAAATATTTCACACTAATGTTACCTTCATAACCAGCTTCCTTGTGTTATATACATATAGATAGATTGATAGGTATTTAAATTTCCTCTATACATCCAAAATATATGGTATATACAAATAAATGATATGTACAAGTACAGTCATGCTGCATAAAGACATTTCAGTAAACAATGAACTACATATACAACAGTGGTCCCATAAGATTGTAATGGAGCTGTTATTGCCCCTAAAGTCCTTCCAGTGCGACAAAATGTGGAGGTGGAAGACAGTGATATTGACGATCCTGTGCGAGCCTAGGCTAATGTGTGTATTTGTATCTTAGTTTATAACAAAAAGTTTAAAAAGAAAATAAACAAAAAATTTAAATTGAAAAGAATAATGTTATATAATAAAGATATAAAAAAAGAAAATATTTTTGGCCAGGGAGCTCGGCATCAGGGTTCTGCAGCTCAGGCAGCAGCTGCAGTATCCTTCCTGCCCCTGTGACCTTTGACATCAAATTTTAAGAATTAAAAATTTTTTTAATTAAAATTTAAAAAAGAAAATATTTTTGTACAGTTATACAATGTGTATGTGTTTTAAGCTAAGTGTTATTAAAAAGGAGTTAAAAATTTTTTTAAAAATTTAAAGTTTATAAAGTGAAAAATTTATAGTAAGCTAAGGATAATTTATCACTGAAGAAAGGGTTTGTTTTAAATAAATTTAGTGTAGCCTAAGTGTACTATGTTTAGCAAGTCTACAATAGTATACAGTAATGACCTAGGCCTTCACAATCACTCACCACTCATTCACACTGACTCACCCAGAGCAACTTTCAGTCCTGGAAGCTCCATTCATGGTAAGTGCCCTATATAGGTGTATCATTTTTAATCTTTTATACCATATTTTTATTGTACCTTTTCTATGTTTAGATATGTTTTTATACACAAATACTTATCATCACGTTACAATTACCTACAGTATTCAGTACAGTAACATATTGTATAGGTTCGTAGCCCAGAAGCAGTAGGCTATCCCATCTAGGTTTGTATAAGCACAGTATACTTTATAAAGTTTACACAGTGACAAAATCACCTAACGACACATTTCTCAGAATGTATCCTGATCATTAAGGGACACATGACTGTATGTACATGCTTGTATATGTCATTTGTATAAATCCTTTTTAGATAGAATGGGTTGGGGGAAGAGAGAGAGAGAAGAGGAACCATAATATAAGTATTAATTTAAAGTCTGGGCTTACCTGCTCCCAACTAGACTCTGAGCTTCTCAAGAATAGAGACTTTGCACCCCAAGTTTCTAACACAAGTCTGAAACATAATAAATGTTCGATAAATGTTTTCTGAATGTATTTTTCTGTTGATTGGACACTGACATGTACTTTCATAATGAATTTATCTTCTAAAAGTGGTGTCTACAGGTATATCTGCATGTTGTCTCAATTTTGTTCATTTATAACCATTCCTCTACATTTCTTAATAAATAAGAATTAAATGATAGGGTAGAAAATATTCTAACATCACATTCCTAAGGTTTGTCTTAGGATTTTCCACTTCTGACTTCTTCTTTGGCCCAAATAACTTTTATATATAGTGTTAAAAATTCCTCTATAGAAATAAAGAGCTAAGACTTAAGTATTTTCTTCCTTCTTTATCTTTAGGTTAAAAAAAAAGAGAATTGTTTGTATGTTTGAATAGTTCAGTTTACTTGCTTTATCTTTTATAGTATAGTAGCTATCTACATTTCATTTCCTTGGTTAATTCTTTTCAACGGAACTCACCATTTAAATGTTTGTTATTTAAATGCTTGTTATTACTTCAGTTTTAAAAAGTGATTTTAAAAATTTGGAAAATGAATAAATAAAATCACAATGAACCAATCCAAAGATTTTTCAAACAAGGAAAGATATAAGCATAGTGATTAATAATATGCAATTATCTTCATAAAATATTTATACTAGGAAATAATATTCAATTAAATTACAAA
>NW_012148797.1:1021288-1023530 GCF_000956105.1 Propithecus coquereli | reverse complement strand
AAAGAAAGAATTCTAGGATGGGAAAGGAAAAAGGATGAGATGCCAAACCAAACTCTAGAAGAAAGTAAATATCCAGAAAAGTATAATAGCCCATAAAGCTGCTTTTTTTTTTTTTCCTGAGAACATTTGCTGATCAGATAAAACTGAGATGTAATTTAGAGGGCATCAGGGTATGGAGTTTATAAGTCAAGGTCAAGACCCCTGAGGAACCAAGTAGGAGATAAGCACATTTAACTAGAACTCTGCACTAAGTAAATGCACCTTCCTAAACACAATCCACATGTAGGGAACTTGATGAGGGTAAAATTTCATGCTGAGCACAGTAGAAAGGAAAAATAGAATTTAAAAACTTGTCCCTTAAAAACAGTGGCCATGAATGAACTCTTGCATGAATTTTCAGTCATAGCTCACATTAGTGGGGTGGTCCAGGAAACCTCAAGCTATAAGTTTAATTTAAAGTAATCCTGGGATGGTCATGCATCTAAGGATCTGACAGGAGCAAATGCAAATCCTAACTGAAGAGAAACTTTAAGCTTTAAGGAATACCTACAAATAATTTTTCAAAAACAAATTGGTATTACACACTCAAAAATAACCAAGCCCACAAGGAAAAATAATACTGTGAGAACAGAAACACAAACAGCCAGCAAAAAGAGATCTGCAAAGATGTAAGATATTGCAATAATGAGACACAAATTATAAAATAAAAATGCTTATAATTTCTTTCATTGAAGAAATAAGGTCACAATTGAAAATGTCTGAGGGGAAGTGGAAACCATAAAATGTGACCTACAAGATATGAAAAAAACGAACGAAAACCTTAAGAAATGAAAACACAATATTTAATCTGAAAACCTGAACTGGGTGTATTTGCCATCAGATTGAAAAAAGAAATAGAAATACTGAGCTGGAAAACAGACCATAAACACCACATGTACTCTCTATTAAATTAGAACCAACCGAACAGCACTCACGTGCCCAGGTGGAAGTAAAACTCAATGAAAATCAAACAGGTGGGAGAGAGGAGGTGGGATAGTTGAAATCATACCTAACAGGTACAAGGTACACTATCTGGGTGATGGGCACACTTATAACTTTGTCTCAATCAGTACAAAACCCATCCATGTAACCAAAACATTCATACCCCCGTAATATTCTGAAATTTAAAAAAAAAAAAAAAGATTCAACAGGCAACCATAAAATCGGAGAGTTTGTCACCTGCACACATTCAGTAAATTTCAGAAGAGAGACTGTACTAGAAGGGACAGAGGCGTATATAGACACCAGTTGTGGTAATAGAGAATAGAAAGGAGAATTTTTTTAAAAAATCAAATAGAAATGAAGAAATGAAAAAGATTTTAGAGAAACTGATACACACACACACACACACACAAGGGAGGACAGGTAAAGGAAATCCAGCATATATGTACAATAGGATTCTCAAAGGAAAAAAGGAAATCAATGCCACAGAATAAATTTTGAAATCTATTATTAAATAAAACTTTGTTGAAATAACAAAAGACTTGACCCTACATATTAAAGGGGCACACCATGTACCTAGGAAAATTTTCCCAGAATAGTTACCACCAAGAAATATTGTAGAAAAACTATTGAACATTAAAAAATACTCTCTTGCTATCTAGGCTAAAAAGACAATTAAATACAAGAAGGAAAGTATCAGCTTGGCATCAATCTTTTAGAAATACTTTATATTGGAAGACAACGGAATAATATATACATTTTTTTTCTCACTCAAGGCAAAGAAAAAAAAATGAGTCAATGATTTTATATCCAGCTGAACTGATCTTCAAATATGAAGAGCACAATTGTACTTTAAAAAGCATGCAAAAACTCAGGGAATTTTATAAAGCTTCAAAATTATATTAAAATGGATAATTTGGGGACAACATAATTTTTCTAGAATGGTTAACTAAAGAATAGCCAGAAAAACTAGAGACTAAATCTTAGAGTACACATCTAGGTAAGTAAGAATATATTAACTCAACCAGACTGTATGGCTTTTCTTTTGAAGTAGGAAAAAGTATGATGAAGACTTTTTTCTTGTAGAACTTATTTTTCAAGTAAATTCAACAAGTGATTAAAACAAATTATTCTCAAGGTTCAAAACAGAATTTTATGCCACTGTATATGGTTCACCAAGAATTTAATTTAAAATAAAAGTTACAAATGGAATATTATGGACACAGCAAATAAGATTCTTTTTTTCCCTTTACAACAATAA
>NW_012148797.1:1015580-1020604 GCF_000956105.1 Propithecus coquereli | reverse complement strand
TGAACAGACAGATAACATAAAAGGGAATACAAAAGAAAATACAAATTCATTTTTAAACATAAAAGGAAAAACTACAACAAAATGATTTTCATTTATTGGATAAGAAAAAAATCTTAAAGGCTTGATAATACAAGGAAATGGGTACTCTTTTAATTTGAGGTGAGAATTTCGCTTAGTACAATCCCTATGGAGAGCTACTGGACAATGTCTGCTAACGTTTTCAATGTACATAAATGTCATTCCTGTATTCTACTTACAGAATTATCATTCAAATAAATGTGAATATATGTATGAATAGACGTATGTACAAACAATTCTTTGTAGCACTACTCGTAATAGCAAAAAACTGGAAACAACCTAAATTCCTATCAGTAGAGATTGTTTAAGTAAATCATGATGCATCCTTAGAATGGAATGCCAAATACACCTATGGAATAATATCCAAGGTATCTTTTCCTTGCTACATGGAAAGGCAAGGTACAGAGCAGTGTGTAAAATATGTTATGATTGTGGGTCTGTTTTTAGATTACATATTCATACAAGAATATGTACACATGATATCTTAAGAAACATAAAAAACTAATAGCAGTGTTAGTACTGAGCCAGACTTATTTTTCATTGCATATTCACTGATGCCTTTCGAATTTTTTACCAAGTGCACATATTACCTACTTTAAAAATTAATTAAATTTGGCGGGGTAGAATATGTAAGTACATGTAAATGCTTGATAAATTGGACAATTTGGGTACAACATAATTTTTCTAGAAAGGTTAACTAAAGAATAGCCAGAAAAACTAGAGACCAGATCTTAGAGTGTACATCTGGGTAAGTAAGAGTACATAAATCATATCAAGATAGCAATACAATTTTATAAATTTGGAATTTCAACTACCTTTCTCTTCTGGAGAGTGTGTCCAAGCTCCAGGGAGCTTACAAAGTACCAAGATATTGTTTGGGGGAAGGGAATAGAACAGATGGTGGGATCACCTCTCTACACAGATATAGACTGAAACATCTACTATCCCAGTTGGTCTTCCGTCATCAGCCCACATAGCTTAGCAAGAAGCTGTCCTGATTCCTTCCAAATGGGCACATCGGGATCTACAGTTCTTTCTGCTTCTTCCATACCATGCTGAAAGTGGAACAGGATTCTTTTTCCTCCAGTTTTCATGCCACACTAAGGACTATGACTCCCTGTAAGGCTGGCATGACCCTATCTTCTTGGATACCATGAGCAAAATCTTCAAGTTATATCAGCTGCCCTGTCCTCAAACCTCTTGAAGGTCTGGCACCTGACACCCCGCCTTTGGCCGTCAGCCTGGAGAGCAGGGGGGCAGAGGCTCGCTCTCTGGGACCCCAGAGACTCCCCACTTTCATTAACTCCCCTCCATATAATGTCTTTTCTCTCAGCCCTGGGGAATCTTTTTCTTGTCTGGTAAAGCAAGAAGAAACCATGCTCTTTCTCAATGTTTCTCAGAAACTCTTTGTCTATACCCTGAATCTTTTAACTTTACCTAAGGCTTAGACTTTTAGAACACATGCTTTTTTCTACCATGTTACATTATTTACCTAAGGAAAGGATCTCAGAGCCAACTATCCTCTTGAAAGCAGAGATTCTAAGAGAAAAAGAGCATATGTTACTGTTCAATATTGAATATTAACCTACCCCAAATACAGCAGAAGACATTTAAAGTGGTAGAATCTTGGAGTTAGATACTTAGGTTCAAATTCTGACCTTCCATTTATCAGCTATGTAACCTCCAGCAAGTTATTCAACCTTTCTATGTACCAATTTCCTCATTAGTGAAATAGAAATAATAACAGTACCTACCTCACAGGGTTGTTGTAAAGATCTGGTGAATTCATAAGTGTGTGCCAGCTATCTAGAGTGAGCTCCATAAATGTTAGCCACTATTGCTATTAGTAATAACAGCAGTGTCATTATGCATAATTATTATTATAATACGAATTATATTATTCATAATATTATTATTATGAAAATGTTCATCCCCAAATGGGCTTAGAAAGAAACTATTTGAGAGGGAGAGGTAACAGAGTTGGAGATAAAGGCTAATGTCCTGGGTAGTTTTAGAAACTGCAGAACGCAGAAGACACTCTCTTACTTATTTTTCTCTCCTAGTCAGTGAAAACTTCTTGTCTACAAGATAGATGACATAGTAGGAATGGGTAGAAATATCCAATTATTTACCAGCTCAATCCCACATTCCTCCTCAGGGCCCTTTCCACAATTTGATTATTGGAAATTCTTCTTGGTATAGGCCAGGTCTTTGGTCAACATGCCTGTGTTTTAGTGCTACTTTAACTTTAAATTTCTCTGAGTGGTTTCATGAATAAAGGAGGGATAATAATAATTTCATAAATAATAGTTGGGAGATGAGTTCCTCACCCAACCTTCCAAATAGGAGTATATATATGGAGCAAAAGTTATAACCGAAAAATGTTCACTGACAAACTAGACACTTAAAAAATTAGTTACCACTCAACATCCCTTCTCACGTAATACACTAACATCTACCCTCATGAAAATTCAGTGTCCACAACATTTGACAATACAAAGAAAACAGATTGAAGAGGAAAATTTAAGTCTTGCAAAATGAAAAAAACAAGATAGGCACCTCAAAGAGGACATCTGAATATAAAAGTATGAAACAAGGCCCTTGGGAAAACTGATGAACCCCTTAGAAATTTTTGTAAAAATTGACTCTACATGATCACACTAACAAAAATCAAAAACACAGAAGGATGCCATATCCTGCCATCATACCATTTCTCAGAAAATTTATGCCAAAAAAATCAACATTTGCTTCATTCCTTGTTTTAAATCAATGCACAGTTATAAGCTAAATTTAATGTGAAATAAACTTGTTTTAATGATTTTTGCTTCATTTTTCAAGCTCATGCCCTCATTAAACCTTTTTTCACTATGTATCTTAAAATTTTTGTCCACATTTTAAGTGGATTCCTCTTAAAAAGTAGGCTTTTTTTCTAGTATCCATTTTGCACTTATCATGAGGACTTACCACATAACAAAAGTAGAACCTGAGGACTTTCAAATTCAAATCTTAAGTCCCTTTTCCTTGTTCTCAGTTGACACTTCCACACAAAATGAGAGTCTTCACTATATTTCCAAACCTCAGAAAACAATACACATTAGAAAATTAGGTACCATGTGTTCAGTTTTTGAAAAATGTGTACAATTTTACAATCTTAAATTATAAGAATGGCCTTGCTATAATGTTTGGAAGAAACACTAGATTTAATATCATAAAGCTAGTTTCCATTAAGATGATTGCTACTCTGTATAGCTCAAATATAAAAATTGGCTCAACCTTTCTTAAATACTAAGGAAAAGCAGGGCAAGTTTGTTCTTACAGCAAATCCCTTTTTAGATCTGAAAACAATCATGCTCCATGGCTTTTGGCCTAGTTCACTCTTCTTGGATTTTACCACCTAGAATTTAACATCTTTGCCAAAAACACCTTCTTCAAGATGCAATATCAATTAAACTAAAGCACTGTGGCAGGGAAGGAATTGAGACTGGCTCCACTGTAATTGTCTAGCACTCCATGACTAATATGGCAGAGGGTCATGATCGAGACTAAAATAAAGAATCTAAGGCAAATGTGCTTAATGTGGGATCCAAGGGTAGAATTTGAGAGGTTCATTATCATGGGTGGGGAGAAAAAATACATCTTCTTCTTCTTTTTTTTTTTCTAAACTCTAACTTGACATTTTTGTCAATTTTAAATAAAAGCAACATTAGCAGCATCTATGACCTTGTCACCAATAGAAATCACAAATATTTTGATATCAGACTATAGTTGCTACAGATGTTCAAAAATATCATTTATACTTATTCCTACTTCAAAACTATAGTAGCAGCTAACTTGTTGCTAGAATTACATGTGATTACTTCTTCTTGCTATAGATGCTCACTATGCAACATTGGTAACCAACTACTGAGCAACTCTGTACTTAATAGTCACTCAGCCACCATTTTCTCACATGTTTTCAGATTAAAGTTGCATGTTCTCACATGGGGGACCCAGATCCATGCTGCTTTCCAGTATTCCCTATCTACAGTCATCAGTCAGTCATTGAAAGAGTTGAGTCAGAGAATACACCTGAATTTAATGTTTTAATTCAAGCTAAGAAACAACAGTTTCACACTAACACTGTCTTTAATAAATAAAATCAGTTTCAACCTAACTACAGTCGGCCCTCCATATCCGTGGATTCCACATCTATAGATTCAACCAATAGCAGATTGAGAAAACAATGGATGGTTGCATCTGTACTAAACATATACAGACTTCTTTCTTGTCATTATTCCCTAAACAATAGAGTATAACAACTATTTACATAGCATTTACATTGTATTGGGTATAATAACTAATCTAGAGATTATTTAAAGTGTACAGGAGGATGTGTGTAGGTTATGTGCAAATACTATATCATTTATATAAGGGATTTGAGCATCATGGATTTTGATATCCAAGAGGGCTCCTGGAACCAATATCCCACAGAAACCAAGAGATGAATATGTATTTTAAATCAATTCTTTCATAATCTAATGTGTTAAAGAAGCACATATATGACTATGCTGTGAATTTAGTATTTTGATAAATGTATACAAATATAATCAGTTTTCTTTTGTAAACTCAATGTATTTTATCTTATTCATTTAAAAACATTATTCTGAGAAGAGTTCCATAAGCTTCACCAGACAGCCAAAGGAGCCCATGGCTCTAAAATAGTCAAGAGCTACTGACAAACAGACCACAGAAAAAACTACACAGTCAGGGCAAAATGCACTTTTCTCAGGTAAATTCGGGTCTAATGATATAGTCAATTCATATTATTTAGCCCCAAAATATTTTTTCATTGAAATTTTATATATATTCTTTCCTGTACTTCAAATATATGCACTAAATTTTAAATCTGGTAGGTAATTACTAATAATTTTTTTCTTTTTAAAACTATCATTGCAAGCACCATGAAC
>NW_012148797.1:1011145-1015248 GCF_000956105.1 Propithecus coquereli | reverse complement strand
GGCAACAGAGTGAGACTCTGTCTCAAAAAAAAAACAAAAAAAAACCCTTCCCTAACCACTACCTAACATGTTATATAGAAGGACAGATACTAAATTCTTCTATCAAATACTGTACATGAAATCCCTGTGTGTTCATCCTCAGTAGTGTTCAATACTAGATAGCTTCATTCAATGATGCCAAAACTACCAGGTCTCATGTCAAACCACAGCCCCCTACTTAAGCAAAAGAGAAAGTAAACAACACAAAGAATTTGAAAGCTCAATCTAAAATGTTATGATTCCAGGAGAATCAATTGGTATTCTGTTTACAGGACCCTTTTCCTACCTAATGTCATTTACAAGTTTTTCCTCACAACACAAGGCACATGTTCTTTTTTCTCAGTAAGAGCCTTTCCCTCATTGACCTCTGATAAATGCTCCTGAACTCTCTTTTTCATGCCTCTTCCTGACTTCCCTCTCAATAAACCTTAAATTATAACATAGAGAGTCCTTGATTTACTATGACAAGTTTTCCTATTTTCAAAAACATTATGTTCATTTCTTCTCTCTGCTTCTTTACCTTGTCAGAAATCTGGCTTTCTAGATCATATTTACTCTGTTTTACTCATTTCACTGACGTATATTAACTGCATCAACATGCCAGGCATGTGTGATTTATGTCCTCAAGGAATCTGCAGTAGGAAAAGGAATACAAGACATAATTTAACTGGCAAAGCACTGTGATAAGTGCTATCACGAAGATTATTCAAAGTGCTATGGAGAGTGCTCACTTTGGCAGCACATATACAAAGTGCTAGGGAGATACCGAGAATGAAGAGACTGACTCAGAAGTTGGATTTGGTTCACAGAGAAGGTGGCTTGAGAAAACAGAACATATACTGTAATCAATGATACAGTGGGAGAAATATTGTCTATGCTGAAAAAGACATGTACCTAGGTTAAATAGGCTCTGAAATCATCAAGAAAGAGAGAGAGAGAGGGAAACAAAAACTATTTCTACATAAGAATAAAACTAAAGCTAGTCCATTTACAGTTAAACAGAAAAGGTAGGACTCAATCTGGACTCATTCCTCTGAAACCTCACTAAAATGGCACTAAGGGAGTTGTGTTATGATATCTCACAGGTATAAAGAGAATAGCAAAGGTGATAAGAGCAATTCAAATTTAGAAACAAAGCAGCTGGATAAGTAAAACTGCCTAGCAGACCACAGAAAGCTGAAAACGAACTGGCCATGAGGGAAGACCAAAACTAAGCTGATTTGGGCTGCATACTACAAGAAAGCCTCAGGAATTGGAAACCTAAGGTATCCCAGAAAGCAACTGTGTAGGTGAAGCTGAAAATGGGTGAACTGATTAAAAGTCTGAATAAGAAGCAATAGGATTCCTAGATCACCAATTCACTCTACCAGCCGGCTGACTACTCTTCCCCAACCTTGACAGAAAGTTGAAGGTTTTCTTCTCATACAAGAAGTAAACCCTGGACTTAGGAACACCAGGCTTATTGAGAATTGGAGTAAGGCATGTAACTATTAATAAAAGAGCTGGGAAAATAATGGAAAGAACACAATGAATGGTGATACTTGGGAGTCCCCATTACCAACTTGGTTCTCAGAATGCCAGTAGCCAAGCTATGTATATATTGAATATATATATTGAAGGTAGGGGGTCTTTCAAAGAAATGGACTATTTCTATCACCCCAAATATGAAGTACACCATTTAAAACCTACACACAAACACACAGACATAAAATCTCTTAGCTCTTAAATGTGATGGGATTACCAAGAGCAGCAGACATTTGAAGAAAGACTCTAATGTTAAAGAGAAAACAAAAACAAACCAAAAGTCAGAGGGAGAAATGTGGAGGAAAGGAGCCAATACTAAAAGCAGAAGAAAACCTCTAAAATATAATTAATATCTTACATAAGATATTGAGTCTATGAGCAAAAATAAGATGATAGAAAAAAGGTCTAGAGATTAAAAATATGGCAGGATAAATGAAAACTCAGTAGGAGAGTTCAAAGACAAACTTGAGGAAATCTCCTAGAAAGTAGACTAAATGACAAAAAGCTGAAAAACATGACAGAAACAAAAGAAAAATTAGACGATCAATCTAGGAGCTCTAGGAGATGATCAAATGTTAGCTTCTAGAAATAGAGAACAAAAAAAATGGTGAAAAGGAAAGGAATAAAGAAAAAAGACAAAAGAAATTCTCAGAGCTAAAGAACATTAGTTAGATGAAAAGAAACAACTTAGTTTGTAAAAGCAACAACAACAACAACAAAGGAATATAACAGGGCCTACACCAAAGCATACAGTCATGAAATTTCATACTGTCAGACACTCAGAAGATTCTAAATGTGTCAAGAGATAATAGCTTTTATAAATAGGATGAGGGATCCCAGTGGCACTGAATTTCTCAGTAGCAACACTGAAACCTGGAAGACAAATGGTATAATGTCTTCATAATTCTGAGAAAAATGTTCCATTATTGAAGTACATATTACTTCATATCCATTACTGAATACATATTTTAGCTAAATGACAAATGGCAGTGTATTAGAATTAATATTCAGCTAAAAATCAAATGTCATCATCATAAACTTCTGAGATACAAGAATTAAAATTATATTTTTCAAAGGTAACAATCACTACAATTTAATTAACAGTTTTAGAAATCATTTTTAAAAATTTGACATTACAATGCATGAACAATTTCTCAACGTGATTTTGCAATTATCTACTAAATTGCTCTTCTAACCACCGAAGTTCCCATCTGAAATGCCAGAGGCTCATTTTCAGGTGAAGTCAATGGAGAAGCAAGATACATTTTAGCTAACTCTGCCAGTACAAAAGTACTACCTTGGTAATATTGCTACCAACTTATTAGGTTCTCCTTTGTCTCTAATGGTAGCTGACTAATCTGGACTTTAACTCCTGGACTTGAATTGGTCAAAGACAACTGAATTTCACTATACAGTCCCACAAGTTAAAGTTAACTATCCTGCTTCAAGATGCTTTCTAAATATTTTCAAAGTACACTTAAAATTTTTGTCCTCACTTATACATTTAATTTCAAATATTTTCACCTACATATCAAAATTTTGAGCCAAATAAATGTTGCTTTAAGTCATCATTTGGGGGACATTTGTTACATAGCAATAAATAAGTGAAATAGTCATTATCAACCAACATGATCTAATTGGCATTTATAAAACACTATATCCAAACAACTACAGAATAATTTCAAATACTTATGGTACATTCATCAATATCAATCCCCAATCATTTGGGGAATATATTGGGCATAAGCATGTCTAAATCACTTTAGAAGTATTGAAATTATATTAAATTAGAAATTAATGAAGGAACTAAGTTAAAAATCAACAACAAAAAGATATCTGGAAAAATAACCTAAATATCTGGAAATTAAGCAACACAGTACTAAATGATCAATATCAAAGAAGAAATCACAAAGGACATTTGAAAATATTTTGAAATAAATGAAAATGAAAACAAAGCATATCAAAAATTATGGGAGGCATCTAAAGAAGTACTTCAAAGGAAATTTATAGCTTTACTAGCTTATTTGAGAAAAAAAAGTTGAAAACTAATTATCTAAGCTTATACTTTAAAACTCTAGAAAATTAAACCCAAAGGATGAATACATAGGCAATTAATAAATAAAATAGTGTAAATCAATGAAATAGAAAACAATAGAGAAAAATTAATAAAACCATAAGCTAGTTCTTTGAAAAGTTTTAAAAACTTGATAATATCTTACCAAGACTGATCAAAAGAGAAAAAAAGATGATGAAGAGAAAGGAAAAGAGAGAAAATATCTGGAATTAAGAAGGGTGTATCACTATGGATCACGCAAATACTTAAAGAATAATAAAGGAAGCTAAATTCCAATGAATTTAACAAGCTAGAAGAAATGGGTAAATTCTTGAAAGACATAAATTATGAAAACTGACACAGGAAGATATTTGAGAAAAAAATAGAATACCTCTCTAGAGTAGTCCCCTCTTATCTGCAGGGAATACATTTCAAGGCCCCCAGTGAATGCCTGAAACCATGGATAGTATCAAACCTTACATATATT
>NW_012148797.1:1008743-1010590 GCF_000956105.1 Propithecus coquereli | reverse complement strand
TTAACTCAAAATGGATTAAAGACTTAAACGTAAGACCTGAAACCATAAAATTTCTAGAAGAAAACAGGAAAAACTCTTCTGGACATTGGCCTAGGCAAAGAATTTATGGCTAAGACCTCCAAAATAAATACAGCCTCAATAAAAATAAATGGGATCTAATTAAACTAAAAAGTTTCTGCATAGCAAAGAAAATAATTAACAAAATAAATAGACTACCTACAAAATGGGAGAAAATATTCACAAATATACAACCAACGAAGAGCTAATATTCAGGATCTACAAAGAACTCAGTAAAATGAGCAAGAAAAAAAACCAAATAACCCCATCAAAAAGTGGGCAAAAGATATGAACAGATTCTTTTTCCAAAAGAAGATAGACAAACGGCCAAGAAGCATACGAAAAAATGCTCAGCATCACTAATCATCAGGGAAATGCAAATTAAAACCAAGTGAGAGTCGCCTTTACCCCTATTATAATGGCCATTATTAAAAATTTAAAAAGCAATAGATATTGACACAGATGTGGTAAAAAAGGGAACACTAATACACTGTTGGTGGAAATATAAACTAGTACAACCTCTATGGAGAACAGTTTGGAGATTCCTTAAAGAACCGAAAGTAGACCTACCATTTGATCCAGCAATCCCACTATTGGGTATCTACTCAAAAGAAAAGAAGTCATTTTATAAAAAAGACACCTGCACCTGAATGTTTATCAAAGCACATTTCACAATTGCAAAACTATGAAGTCAACCTAAGCGCCCATCAACTGGTGAATGGATAAAGAAAATGACACCATAGAGTACTATTCAGCCATAAATAGACATGAAATAATGTCTTTGGCAGCAAATTGCATGGAACTGGCAAAAATTATCCTAAGTGAAGTATCTCAGGAACGGAAAAACAAATACCACACGTTCTCACTTATAAATGGGAACTAAATGAGGCATATGTGTGGTCAGAAAACCATGTAATGGACATTGAAAACAAAGAAGGGGGCAGAGTGAGAGGAAGGTGAGGGATAAAAAGCTACCTATCAGGTACAATGCACACTATTCTGGTGACAGGTGCACTGAAAGCCCTGACTTCAGCATTATACAATTTATCCATGTAACCAAAAAAACACTTGTATTCCCTAAATCTACTGAAATTTTAAAAAATAATAATAATGTATACTTAAATTGCTAAGAGAGAAGATCTTAAATGTTCTCACCACAAAAATTGGTAAGTATGTGCAGTGTTGGATACGTTAATTAGCTTGATTTAATCATTTCACAATATATATATGTAGCAAAACATCATGTTGTATATCATAAATATATACAATTTTTATTTGTCTACTAAAGCTTAATAAAGCTGTATAAAACACTGAGGAAATTAAAAAAAAAATCTTCATCTAAAATAAACTCCAGGCCCAGATGGCTTCACTGGTGAATTCTTTCAAACTTTCAAGGAGGAATTAATACCAGCTTAACATAATGTCTTTCAGAACATAGAAGAGGAGGAAATTCATTGTATGAGACCAGCATAACATAATACCAAACTAGAGAAGGACTTTGCAAAACAGGAAAATTACAGACCCCTATCCCTCATGAACATAGTCTCAAGATTCTTTGACAAAATATTGACATACCAAATCCAACAATATATACAAAGGATAGTACCTCATGACCAAGAAAAGTTTATCTCAGGAGTGCAAGGTTGGTTTAGCATTCAAAACTAAATCAACATAATTCACCACGTTAATAGAATAAAATTATCACCTCGATAATTACCTCAATAGAAGCAGAAAAAGCATTTGACAAAATTTACACTTTTTCCCAATAAAAACATTGAGTTTGGGGGGAA
>NW_012148797.1:1005409-1006573 GCF_000956105.1 Propithecus coquereli | reverse complement strand
ACTCTCATAGATGGGTAGAAGGGGATAGATTTTTATAACCCTTCTGGAAAGCAGATTAAAATTCTCAAAATTTTGTAAATTTACCACTTAGAGAAACTAATTCTAACAAAATAATAGTGGATTTCTCTAAATGGATATTCATGATACCTGATCAGAAAATGCCAGATTAAAGATGACTCTACACAGTTTTCTTTAAGAAATCACTCAAAACAATAAAAAAGAAAAAACAATTTTTGATAAAGCTATGAGACACCTATAACCTTGACCTGTAATATTTGAGGAACAGCTGCCTACAGGAAGGTCAAACAGGGATGCAGGAAAATACCTAAAGAGACATCTGTGGCTGAAGATCTCAAACAAATCAGGCAGAGCAGTTACTCAAAGTATATGGCTCAATATGAGGGGCAAAACCACAAGCCTTGTCTAGAACAATGGGAACAGGATGCTTGGTCTTTAGAGGGAGCTTCTCTGGACCTTCTTTGACCCATAGAATAGGCACGGGAGATGGGGCTGAACAAGGAAACGTGCATCTTTGAGAGAAGCAATGTATTATTGAAGAAGGGTGAAGGAAATGGATCTTGAGTTGTGAGTAGTATAGCAACTGCTGATTTCTTTGAAGGAGGGAGAAATGAAGGGTAAAACAATTCACACACACACACACACACACACACACACCCCTGAGTCATAAGGAGGTTTGCTGTGAAGCAAAGTTATTGCTTGCCTGGAACACCGTTCCCTCCCCTGAAGGAACCTCTTGCAAATAACTGAAAGAATTCACCTCATTCACAGAAGTAATAACGAGAAAAACCCAGCCAAGTATCTACGCAAAGTTACTTTCAGGAAAAGGAAGAAAAATGTGAGAAAAACAAGTGGCAGGTGATGAACACACACCAGAAAAATATTGCCACTGCTCAGATAAAAATCATGACCAAATATATAGCCATGAGTATGAGGCACCTCATGAATCAAAAGCTCAAAGCAGAAAACTGGAGGAGATGAAACATGAGCTGGCAGACTTGTGAAATAAATAGAAGAAAAAAATAAATTCATCCAAGAAATTGAGGCTACATTAAGCAACACAAAAAGCCATTACTGAAATCACTGGATGGAAGAACAAGGTTTAAAAAAGCAAGCAAAATGATAGATATGGAAAACAGACCAAAA
>NW_012148797.1:1003364-1004330 GCF_000956105.1 Propithecus coquereli | reverse complement strand
AAAAAAAAAAATACAACTTTGGGCATTCAGGCAAAAATGATTAAGTAAGATTAAGTCACCTACAAGTATGAGGTAGAGCCCTACTTGTTCCTCCTAAATTTTCTTTTTTTTTTCTGACTATATGGCCACCCAACTAGACACTGCATTTCCTAACTTTCTTGTCAGTTATTTAGGGTGGCCCTATGAGTAAGTTCTGAACCACTGGATATGCACTAAAGTACGTAAAGTCATCCACAATTGAAAGAAAACTGTTTTCTCCATATTTTGCCTCTTCCACTTTTGCAAGCTGGAGTGTAGCAATAAATACATGTGCCAACATCCCACTTTTGATCTCGGGGATCAGAAAATGTCCCAGAGGATGGTGTGGCAACAAGATGGAAGAAACTGCTTTCTAGATGACCTTACACAGCAGTTGCTCTGATAACTCAGACTAGCCAGATTGTTATATGAGAGAGATACAAAGTTCAGTCTTATTTAATTCCTTATATTTTTCACTTTGTTACAGTATCACATCCTTTCCTATACCTAATAGAAAGGGGAAAAATTAAACTGGCTTCATCTTTCACAACAATATTTGATGCTGAAAGATAGAGATGTGATACTTACAAAGAACCCAGGAAAATAATGTGTGATCCCTGATTTCTGTATCCAAACAAACTGTCATTTAAGTATACTGGAAGTAGATAAACATTGTGACTTCTGTGAACCCTTCTTGAGGAAACTAATAGGCAATAAACTTCAATCAAGAAATGAATGGAGAAAAATAATTGGCGGTGATGATTTAATCTAACAAAGCATGAAAATGGCAGTAAAACAGAATGTTTATGTTATAAATTAATAAAATGAAAGAAGGATAAAATTAGACAAAGGTAGAAAAGAAAAAGAAGGTGGGAGATTGTGCAAGTATGCATATTTTCTCATACATATGGCTAATAATCTTCTAAAAACACAGACTAGAAAAAATTT
>NW_012148797.1:1000977-1001896 GCF_000956105.1 Propithecus coquereli | reverse complement strand
TTAAACATTCATAATTATACATAAGAATGCAGGAAACAAATGGGTACTCAATCAAAAAGTTAGGCAAAAATGAAGCAAACGTGATGAAAACAAAATGGGTTTATAAAGGAAAAAACAGAAATTTATTCACTAGGAAACAGGAAAAATAGTAGGATTAGAAATAAATCCTAGAGCATATTGTTTAAAACAATGAAATAGATAAATCATTAGCTTACCTAATCAGGAAAAAAAGAGGACAGTATAAAAACATAAAATAATAAGCGAGCATGAGAAAATAATATAAACAGAGAATAAATACCCATACAACGACTGATATTTAGCCAACAGGCACTATCGTGGTCATACCATTGATGGCTGGCATAGATTGTGTTTGGTTGAGGCATCTGTTATGACTCATCAGTGCTCATGCCAACTAATTTTTAAATATTTTGCACATCACGTCTGCACAGAAAATCAGTTGGGTCAACTCTATGTAAGTAAACTTGGAATCTTGAATGATACAGTTTATTTTCTAGGAATACAGAGTAACAAAACTGACTCCAAAAGATACAGAATATCTAATCAGAAAGATTTCTAAAGAGAATGCCACAAAAAATGAAAAGTACTATGCCCAGTGGGTTTCATTACCTGAATTCTCCCAACCCTTTAGGAACCAGTGACACCAGTGCTAATTAAACTGTACTTAAAGCATTGAGAAACAACAACTTACAAAATATTTGTTATGAAAACATAATAATAACACCAAAACCTGAAATGGGCAGCCCAAAAAGGAAAAATATAGATTAATTTCACTTATGTATATTAACACAAAACATTTTAAATAAATAATTAACAAATCTAGCTGCATATTAACATAATACCACGAAATGATTAAATGGGGTTCCTACCAAGAAAATTCTGATTCAGTATGAGAAAATAT
>NW_012148797.1:997642-1000607 GCF_000956105.1 Propithecus coquereli | reverse complement strand
AAAAATAATTATAAACAAGAGAACTTAGTAAAATACCTAGGCTCAAAATTAATGTACAAGTATTTCCATTTCCATGTAGAAACTTGTATCAAATCAAACCCCCTTATAAGAAAAACTAGAAAAACTGGATAAAATAAAAACATCTGTTCAAAAGCATTAGAAACTGTCAAGGCAGCCAGAATCTCAAAGGTGAAGCTCTCTAAGAGCCAAAAAGTGAACTAAGATAAACACAAAATTCTGCTCCACTTTTTCTCTGATTGCATTTGCTTATTTGTTATTAACATGGAGCCTAGGGTCTGAAAATTGGGCAGAAAGGGGTGGCTATGAGGCTGATAAGCTGAGCAGAAATTTCTATAGCCTGGAGAGAAAAACCTGGAATTCAACAAGACAGCTAAGATTTGAGAAGCCAAGATCTCAAGGGAAATGGAATTGTATTAAGATGAACCCACATTCAGCAATGCAATTAACCTCCAGGTATTTGCTAGTTCATAAATAACATGGAGCTTAGAATGTAAAAAGTCAAGCATAAAGTTGCATCTAGGATACTATGTTAGTTTGCTAGAACTGTCATAACCAATAAAACTCAGACTGGACGACTTAAATGACAGAAATTTATTTTCTCACAATTCTAGAGGAGAAAAGTCCAAGAGCAAGCTACTGGCAGGGTTGGTTTCTTCTGAGGCCTCTCTCCTTGGCTTGTGCATGGCTGTTTTCCCCTGTGTCTTTCTATGATCTTCCCTCTGTACATGTCTGTGTCTTTATTTCTCTTAAGGACACCAGCATGATCTTGTTTTAACTTGATTACTACTTTAAAGACCTTATCTCCAAATACAGTTACATTCTGAGGTACTGGGGGTTGGGACTTCAACATATGAATTTGGAAAGGAACACAATTCAGTCCATAAAAGATCCTAAGAAGTAGAACAAAACTTGAGGCAGTTTACTGCTAATAGAGAGACACAAATTGGAGCTCAGGGCTCATCAAGGAGCACTGATAAACATGCCAGGCATTTAGTTAGGTTCCCTGAAATACATCTTAAGAGGTAGACCAAATTAGAAGTAGATTAGCCTTCACATACACTGAAATCCATCTGTGAACCAGCTCAATTCCAGCCTGGATTTAAGTGTCAGAAGCAACTACAAATCCTCTCTGAACGAAGGGACTATAGTCAGATCCTTAAATTATCTCCACAATTTTCTCATATGCAATCTTTATCATTCAATTAAAAATTACAAAGCATATCAGGAAACAGAAACAATGAAATCCAACAAAAAAATAAACATAGAAGCCAGGTGGGGTGTCTCATGACTAGCACCTTGGGAGGCTGTGGTGGGAGGATCACTTGAGGCCAGAAGTTCAAGACCAGCCTAAGCAACATAGCAAGACCTCGTCTCTGTAAAAAAATAGAAAAATCAGCCAGGCATGGTGGTGCATACCTGTAGTCCAAGCTACTCAGGAGACTCAGGTAGGAGGATCCCTTGAGCCCAGGAATTTGAAGTTTCAAGGAGCTATGATGAGGCCACTGCACTCCAGCTGGGGCAACAGAGTAAGACTCTGTCTCCAAAAAAATAAAGAGTCATGAGTGAGACTATGGCTTCAAGTTTGAATACAACATACAATAAAATTTGTATATGAGCATAACAAATACAGGCATATAAGAAATGGACTGCTTTAAGTAATAGGTGTATAGCATTACTCTCCATTCTCAACTGAGACCTTACAAGCCAGAAGGCACTGGGGCCCTATTCTCAGTCTTCCAAAACAGAATAATGCCCAGCCTAGAATTTTATATCCTGTAAAACTGAGTTTCATATATAAGGGGGAAATAAAGTCTTTCTCAGACAAGCAAACACTGATGGAATTTGTCAAGACAAGACCATCCCTGCAGAAAGTACTCAGAACTGCATCACACAGTTCTGCAGCACACACAGATCAGCAAAATAGACACACACCAGTGTAAGATCATCCAAAAGCTAAAGGTCAAAGGCCAGATACCACAATATTCTGATGAACAGAAATCCACCCCACTTATAAATTCTTTCAATAAATGTAAATGGTTTGAACTGTCCACTGAAGAGACATAGGCTGGCAAAATGGATAAATATACACAAGCCCAGTATATGCTGTCTTCAGGAAACACATCTAACCCACAAGGACTCATTCAGATTCTAGGTAAAGGGATGGAAAACAATATTCCATGCAAATGGAAACCAAAAGAAAGCTGGTGTAGCAGTTCTCATATCAGATAACTTAGTCCTCAAATCACCAAAAGTAATGAAAGAAAAAGATGGTCATTACATAATGGTAAAGGGAACAATACAACATGAAGACATGATAATTCTAAATATCTACCCATCCAACACACATGTGCCCAGATTCAAAAAGTAAATCCTACTTGATCTAAACAAAATGACAAACAACAGCATCGTAATACCTGGGAACTTCAACAACCCTCTGACAGAATACAACGGATTCTCCAAACAGAAAATAAACAAAGAAACAATGGACTGAAACAGAACTCCAGAATAAATGAGCCTAACAGACATTTACAGAACTTTCTACCCAAAGACCACTGTATATTCATTCTTCTCATCAGCTCATAGGACATTCTCTAAGATTGATCACATCCTAGGCCACAAAACATGTCTTAACAAATTAAAAAAAAAAAATACCAGAAATTATACCATGCATCTTCTCAGACCACAATGGAATAAAATTAGACATCAACCCCAACAGAAACACCCATCTCTACACGAAGTCATGGAAACTACACCAGCTACTGTTGAACAATTATTGGTTCGAGGAAGATATTAAGATGCAAATGAAAAGATTCATTGAACTAAATGATTAAGGGGATGCGAGCTATCAAATCTGTGGGGCACAGCTAAAGCAGTCCTGAGAGGAAAATTCATAGCCATAAAATGCCTACATCCAAAAGGCAAAAGGATCCTAAATCAACAATCT
>NW_012148797.1:992074-994582 GCF_000956105.1 Propithecus coquereli | reverse complement strand
GGTACTCACACAAGAACAGAGACATGGACCAATGGAATAGGACTGAGAACCCAGGTATAAAACCATCCTCATATAGCCATCTGATCTTTGACAAAGCAGACAAAAACATACACTGGGGAAAGGAAACTGTATTTAATAAATGGTGCTGGGAAAATTGGATAGCCACATGTAGAAGACTGAAACAGGAGCCACACCTCTCACCTCTCACAAAAATCAACTCAGGATGGATAAAAGACTTAAATCTAAGGCATGAAACCAGAAGAATTCTAGAAGAAAACATTGGAAAAATTCTTATAGACATTGGTCTAGGCAAAGAATTTATGAAGAAGATCCCAAAAGCAATGACAGCATCAACAAAAATAAATAAATAGGACCTGATCAAATTAAAAAGCTACTGCATAGCCAAAGAAACTACCACTAGAGCAAACAGACAACCTATGGAATGGGAGAAAATATTTGCATATTATACATCTCATAAAGGACTGATAATCAGAATTAATACAGAACTCAGGAAAATCAGCAAGAAAAAAATCAAATAACCCCATGCAAAAGTGGGCAAAGGACATGAACAGAAACTTTTCAAAAGAAGATAGACTAATGGCCAACAAACATATGAAAAAATGCTCAACAATTCTAATCATCAGGGAAATGCAAATCGAAACCACAATGATGTATCACTTAACTCCAGTGATAATGGTTTTTATCAAAAAGTCCCAAAACAACAAATGTTGGCATGGATGCAGAGAGATAGGAATACTCATACACTGCTGGTGGGACTGCAAACTAGTACAACCTCTATGGAAACAAGTATGAAGATACCTCAAAGAACTAAGAATAGAACTACCATTTGACCCGGCAGTTCCACTACTGGGTATCTACCCAAAGGAAAAAAAGACATTCTGTAAAAAAGACATATGCACTGATATGTTTATAGCAGCACAATTCACAATTACAAAGATGTGGAAACAACCCAAGTGCCCATCAATACATGAGAGGATTAACCTAATGTGGTATATGTATACCATGAAGTACTACTACTCAGCCATAAAAAAATGATGAACTATCTATTGTATTATCCTGGATGGAGCTGAAGCCCAATCTTCTAAGTGAAGTATCATAAGAATGGAAAAACAAACACCTCATGTACTCACCATTAAAGTGGTACTAATTTGTCAACACTAACGTGCACATATGAGAAGTAACATTCATAGGGTGTCAAGCAGGTGGGAGGGGGAAGGAGGGAATGGGTAAATCCATACCTAACGTATGCAGTATGCACTGTCTGGGGGAATAGGCACCCTTGTCAGGCAGCGCAAAGGCAATTTATATAACCAAAGCATTTGTACCTTCGTAATACTCTGACATAAAAATTAAAAAACAATAACCTGAGATGTTTGTTAAAATGGAAATTTCTAGGTCCTACTACAGATCTACCAATTCAGAAACTCCAGAGAAGGGATGTGGAAATCTGTGTTTTTAACAAGTTCTCCAGGTGAAATTTAATCATTTGGCAAGTACAGAGTAAGTTCTATAAGGGCAAGGACTCCTACTAACTTTTTTCACAGGATAATATCCAGAATCCAGTTTAAGTAAGTACTGTTCCCTTTATCTATAATGTGTGTTTTCCATCCTACATTTTACCAGGCTAAATGCTGCTTTGTTCAAACAGCACCTGGTACAGTTTACGTAACATAATAAGCAGTCAATATAGATTGAATAAACAAGCAAATGAATAAGAAAAAAATAATGACAAAATTAACATATTTTACTTAAAGACATACAAATATTGGGAGAATTTATCACAGACGATCTATGTTTTAAAAACTAAAAGTTTTCAGGCAGAAAAAAATAAAACCAGATGAAAATTTGGATCTACATAAAAGAATATCATAAATGGTAAAGATAAGGACAAATACAAAATCTTTTCTTTTTCTACATTTCTTTTAAAAATAATTGTCTTTTTAAAACAAAGATAATAACGTATTGTAGAATTTATAACATATGTAGAACTAAAATGTCTGATAACAATAACATAAAAGATCAGAGGTGAATGGAAGTATACTGTTGTTTCTTATGTTATATGTGAAGTAGTACAGCATTATTTAAAAGGAGACTGTTAGATACATGTTGTAAACCCTGAAGTAACCACTAAGAAAATAAATCAAAGAGGTATAGCTAACAAGCCAACAAAGGAGATACACGGGAACTGGTAAAAATACTCAGTCCAAAAGTAGGTAGAAAATGAGAAAAAAAAAATAAGAAAGAGAATGAATGGGACAATTGAATACCAAAAAAGCAAGATGGTAAATTCAAATGCAACCATTTCAATGTTATATTAAATATACATTGTCAAAACACTCCCAGTAAACATGAAGATTTTCAGAATGAATAAACATGAAAATATCTTAAACCTCACTCATAATAAAAGAAATACAAATGTGAACTGCAATGAGAGGTAATTTTTAACTTTTCAGGTAAATTTTTTTAAAAAGTTTGCTAACACTATAG
>NW_012148797.1:989732-992024 GCF_000956105.1 Propithecus coquereli | reverse complement strand
CCAAGATCAGAGCAGAACTAAATGAAATTGATAACGAAAGAACTATATGGAAGATTAATGAGACAAAACCTGGTTCTTTGAAAAGATAAACAAAATTGACACCCCTCTCACTAGATTAACCAGAAACAGAAAAGAAAGGACTCTAATAAGCTCAATCAGGAATGAAAAAGGAGAAATTACAACTGATACCACAGAAATACAAAATATTATCTCTGAATACTATGAAAATCTCCATGCACATAAATATGAAAACACAGAGGAAATGGACAAATTCTTAAAAGCACAAGCCCCCCTAGGCTCAATCAGGAAGAAATACAACTCCTGAACAACTAATATCAACTACCAAAATTGAAGCAGCATCAAAAAAACCTTCCTAAAAAAAAAGTCCCAGACCTGATAATTTCACACCCGAATCCTACCAGACCTACAAAGAAGAACTGGGCCTATCCTGCAGAAATTATTTCACAACGTCAAGAAGGAAGGAATGTTCCCCAGCATGTTTTACAAAGCCAACATCACCCTGATACCAAAGCCAGGAAAGGACTCAACAAAAGAAGAAAGCTACGGCCCAATATCCCTTATCGATACAGATGCAAAAAACTCAATAAAATCCTAGCATATCAAATTCAGCTGCTCATCAAAAAAATAATACATCATGACAAAGTGGGCTTCATCCCACAGATGCAGGGACAGTTCAAAATATGCAAATCTATAAATGTAATTCACAACATAAACATAACTAAAAACAAGGATCATATGATGCTCTCAATAAATGCAGAAAAAGCATTTGACAAAATTCAGCACCCTTTTATGATAAGAACACTTAACAAAATAGGCACAGATGGGACTTACCTCAAAATTCTTATACCATACACAACAAACCCACAGTCAACATCATATTGAATGGAGGAAAAATTGAAAGCATTCTTGCCTAACAGTGGAACCAGAGAAGGTTGCCCTCTATTGCCACTTCTATTCAACATAGTGCTGGAAATCCTAGCTGGAGCAATCAGACAAGAGAAGGAAATAAAGGGCATCCAATTTGGGGCAAAAGAGGTCAAACAATTGCTCTTTGCTGACAATATGATCTTATATCTAAAAAACCCTAAAGATTCTGCCAAGAGACTACTGGAATTGATATATAAGTTCAGCAAAGTCTCAGGTTATAAAACCAGTGAACGTAAATCAGGAGCATTCATATATACCAACAACAGTCAAACTGAGAACCAAATCAAAGACTTAATACCTGTCACAATAGCAACAAAGAAAATAAAATACCTAGGAATATATTTAACTAAGGAGGTGAAAGATCTCTGCAGGGAGAACTACAAAACACTGAGGAAGGAAACAGTGGAAGACATAAACAGGTAAAGAAGATGTAAACAGAAAACCATACCATGCTCAGAGATTGGCAGAATCAACATTGTTAAAATTTCCATACTACCCAGAGTGATCTATAGATTCAACACAATCTCTATTAAAATACCAACATCATTTTTTGCAGATCTAGAAAAAATAATTCTACACTTCGTGTGGAACCCGTGAAGACCCTGTATACCTAAAGCAACCTTAAGCCAAAAGAATAAATTGGGAGGCATCAATTTACAGACTTCGAGCTATACTGCAAGGCTACAGTAACCAAAATAGCACGGTACTCACACAAGAACAGAGACATGGACCAATGGAATAGGACTGAGAACCCAGGTATAAAACCATCCTCATATAGCCATCTGATCTTTGACAAAGCAGACAAAAACATACACTGGGGAAAGGAAACTGTATTTAATAAATGGTGCTGGGAAAATTGGATAGCCACATGTAGAAGACTGAAACAGGAGCCACACCTCTCACCTCTCACAAAAATCAACTCAGGATGGATAAAAGACTTAAATCTAAGGCATGAAACCAGAAGAATTCTAGAAGAAAACATTGGAAAAATTCTTATAGACATTGGTCTAGGCAAAGAATTTATGAAGAAGATCCCAAAAGCAATGACAGCATCAACAAAAATAAATAAATAGGACCTGATCAAATTAAAAAGCTACTGCATAGCCAAAGAAACTACCACTAGAGCAAACAGACAACCTATGGAATGGGAGAAAATATTTGCATATTATACATCTCATAAAGGACTGATAATCAGAATTAATACAGAACTCAGGAAAATCAGCAAGAAAAAAATCAAATAACCCCATGCAAAAGTGGGCAAAGGACATGAACAGAAACTTTTCAAAAGAAGATAGACTAATGGCCAACAAACATATGAAAAAATGCTCAACAATTCTAATCATC
>NW_012148797.1:975888-978982 GCF_000956105.1 Propithecus coquereli | reverse complement strand
CCTATCAGTGTTGAGAACACAGTTGAATTAAATAGCATAAAGGTGTAGTGGCTCTACTGTGTAGTTTCCTCCATAAGTTTTTATTGTATTACATGTTAGAGGAGACTGGAATAATTAGATCCAGTTTGCTGCTGGCATTTTTCAGGGCCAGTAGAGGAATAGGAAGTCAGAGTATTAAGGATATTGGGGAGGGACAAATTTGAGTAATGGATTATGGGGCCCAGGATAAATACAGAAAAAAAAGTAGCCAAAAGTAAACTAATATATTGGGACAAAATGATTGGAAGGAACCTAAAAGAACTGAGAATCAGAGACACAGAAGCAGGGCCTCCTCAAATATTTGCAGGGAAACAGCAACATACAAATGGACTATTTACAAATTTAAGAGTAACATGAGTAGTCCAATACTGTAAATGTTTTTCAGCCTCCATGGGCAACTATTGTGAATATTGTGCTAATTTGTGAGTGTCTCCAGAACCACAAATTGGAATGTGAAAGAGTATGTGACGTTGGTTTACGAGACTATATTTGGGTGGTGATAAAATTTAGAAGAGGCTAAAACTATTTGGTAATGATTGGTAAAACTGTTGTTTGTGATAACTTGGAAGGCAGATCGTATACTAAATTAACCTGTAAACCTAGGGGAATAAAGTTAGAAAACAGAATGTAAGTAACATCTTAGTTACTGCTGGCTGTATTTAGCAAGCGTTATGGGTTAAAAATTGTGTCCCCCTACCTCCTCAAAAAAGATCTTTTGGCATCCTAACCCCCAGTACACCAGAACTGGAGAAACAGGTAATTGAGATTAAATGAGGTCCTAATATAACCGGCATCATTATAAAAAGGGGAAATTTGGAGACAGAGACTTGCAAACATGGAGAACCCCATGTGAAGATGAAAGCAGAGATAGGGTGATTCATCTACAAGTCAAGGAATGCCAAAGATTGTCAGCAAACCACCAAAAGCTTAGGAAAGAGGCCTAGAACAGATTCTCTCTCATAGCCCTCAGAAGGAACCAACTCTGATGACACCTTGATCTTGGACTTCTAGCTTCCAGAAATGTGAGACAATAAATTTCTGTTGTTTCAGCCACCCAGTTTGTGGTACTTTGTTACATTACCCCTAGAAAACTAATCCAGTAAGGTATTATAAGAAAGAGATGTGCTCATCAAAGAATTAACCAATGTGCAAACAGTAATAAAAGGGAGTAAGTCCAGGAATTTGGGCATTCACAAGGTTAGAGAAAGCAACTGCTTTTCAATCCCATAAGGTAAAATAGACAATTGAGCAACAAATGCTGATTAAAACTCAGCCGTGAGGAAAAGATCAAATCAAGGGTATGGCCATCACATTCAGGTGAAATTTTCTGAATAGGTTAAGCTGTCCCAGAGCAAGATTGTGATACCTAATAAATCTTATCAGTTGTATGCAATGGCTTACAGAAGAGAAATTTAGATAACGGATGTCCATCAGCAGAACAGTAGAAGGACAGTTCAAATAATGCTTTGCTCTACTCAAACCCATAATCCAGACTTGAAAGACAAGTATCAAAACCTTCGACAAATGGGTAATCTGGGAAATGATAACAACAAGAAAAAGAATGGGTAGATTCTTCTATAGCACAAGCTTCAAAGGACATATTTTTATCAAAGGAGTTAAAATGGTTACAAATGCAAAGCACCTAGATTAGTAGCTGCTCAACAAATACTTGCTAATTGCAAGAATAAGTGAAAAGGAAATCCAGAAGAATATTGATCTTTTCTCTGCTTTCTTCTCCTGGTCCCATCATGTTGAGAGAGGGGGAGAATAAGAAGCCCACTTGAGGAGTATTCTCAAAAGGAATTGAATTTCATTGACAATAAGAAGGTGAAGAGAGATTTTATTTTAGAAGTTTATGTAAGACTGTGCAGAGGGCTCTTGGGATCTAGCCACTCACAGGCAGTTCTATCATTATTTATCATTGCCTCCCTAGTTTACTTCACCTAAAACTAGTTCAGGCCCCTCTTGAAACCTACAAATTTAATAAGGGTTGATAATCCCAACCCTTATATTTCAGCAGGTGATGCTAATTCTCTTTCTTTACTGAGAGGATTAAAACCATCCAACAAAAGCATTCTAATTGAATCTTGCCAGCTCAGCCCCTAATTTGTGAAAAAGACTAGGGCTCTCACTAGTAACCCTACCACAGATGAGGACATGATCTCATCTTTAAGGAAGCATATCTGGGCTGCTGTTTCTCTGCAAAGAAGGCATTTCTGCTCCTAACATTCATGTAAAATGTCCATTCTTTGCTGAACTGGAGATTAATACTTCGGTTCTGTTGTCTTCTGCCTTGCTCCTCCCATTCTCTGTTCCTTCAGACTAAGAATTCTTTGTCAAGATCCCGAAATAAATATTTCCAGATGTAGAAAAGTCCCAATTTTCTGGTTCTGGCTGCTAGATTAAAAGCATCAACAGTCCATGTGAACTACCATTATATATTGCATAGGAAAGAGAACAAAGTAACAAGCACCACATGTACTCACCATCAAACTGGTATTAGCTGATCAACATCTAAGTGCACATATAAGAATAACATGTATTGGATGTTGGGCAAGGGGAGGGGGGAAGGGGGAGGAGGGGACGGGCATATACACAAGCAATGAGTGCGATGCGCACCTCCGGGGGAATGGACACACTTGAAGCTCGGACTTGGGGGGAGGGAGGGTAAGGGCATCATACATAACCAATGAGTGCGATGCGCACCTCCGGGGGAATGGACACACTTGAAGCTTGGACTTGGGGGGAGGGAGGGTAAGGGCATCATACATAACCTAATCATCTGTACCCCCATAACATGCTGAAATAAAAAAAAAAAAAACTTAGTGAAAATCATTCCTCAAACTGGGCCAAAGCTAGAATGGCATCTCAAGGTTCTCAATCTTCACCTACTCTGTTTACAAACATCCTGGTTCACATTTACTTTCTTGATGTGTACCTTTATTATGAGATTTCAAATCTTATCCTAGTTTTTATAAAGGCATGAATATTTAAAAAATATTTTCTATAATCTCTTCATGCTTACTATCATATATTAATACAGATGTCACGTGAT
>NW_012148797.1:952826-975838 GCF_000956105.1 Propithecus coquereli | reverse complement strand
TGCACATAAAATTTGACCCGGAAATTTGACTTACAGGAATTTATACTACAGAATCCTTGCTCATTCACGAAATGATACATATACAAAAATATTAATTGTAGAATTGTTTATAATAGAAAATTGAAAGCAATCTAAATGGTCATCAAGAAGAAAATGGCTAAACAGAAGTAAAATTATGGACATATATACAAACAGGATACTATATATCCATTAATAACAGTAAGGTTGTTTTATCCAAGCAACTCCACAGAATGCCTACCTAGTTAATAAGTTTCTGACAAAACGTCTCTTGGATTTAAATAACCAAAACTTATAAATGTGTGAATCTCCCAATACATTTTCTAGTCAAAGTTTATACAGAAATATTTAATATTTACTCCAAAATGATGAGTGAGAAAAGTATCAAGTTGCATTCTAAATACGATTAGCAGATTCTCAGAATAAAAAGTAGCTTAAAAATCTCATGACGTATCCAAAAAACAGAATATGAATCCCTGAATGTTGATGCTAAGAGAGGCATCATGCTAGATATAAAGTCAGTGTTTGTTAAAAACCATATGAATTGTCTGATACTCAGAAAGTGATATTTTAATCATTCTACATTCTAGCATGATTATTTGTTATTCATACAATTGTCTTTTACTGTGGGCAAGGTGTCTGGTCACAACCTAGTAGTTCTCTGAACTTAGAATATGAGATATTAATGCATTTTATTCTTAACCATGATATTTATTAATCCCAGGGAAACAAAAGGCTCCAAGGACCATCCTGTGGTTTCAGTGTAGAGGGCAGAAAGGAAGCAGGGAGGGAAGATCATAAGAAAAATATATGAAGATATTTACAAATAAAATTGGGGTTTGAGGTCTAAGGATAATTTTTTAAGATAGAGACAAACTAATCAAATGAGTATGCTCAGGTAAAAGAGCCAGTCAAGGGTGAGAGTTAAAAGTGAAGGATAAAGAGGAAGTATTTGATGGAGTAAGGCTCCTGAAGAGGTGGAAAGGTAGCATAGGACACACTGGGAAACAACTGAATTGCATAAGAGGGATATTGACACAGAAAGGAAAAGGGAACAAATGGCTGCAGGTGGTAAGAATATTGTAGAAGCCAAAAGTAAACATTGAGGAATTATTCACTGGATCAGGTCTCCCATAGCAGAATAAAAAAACAAGGTTATGTTTTAAGGGGAGTCCTATGCTTGTATGGCATATAGGAGAGAGAGAGAACTCTTGTAGGTTTCTCTATCAGTCTCAGTAGGAGAGACAGAAAACTCTTGTAGGTTTCCCTATCAGTGTTGAGAACACAGTTGAATTAAATAGCATAAAGGTGTAGTGGCTCTACTGTGTAGTTTCCTCCATAAGTTTTTATTGTATTACATGTTAGAGGAGACTGGAATAATTAGATCCAGTTTGCTGCTGGCATTTTTCAGGGCCAGTAGAGGAATAGGAAGTCAGAGTATTAAGGATATTGGGGAGGGACAAATTTGAGTAATGGATTATGGGGCCCAGGATAAATACAGAAAAAAAAGTAGCCAAAAGTAAACTAATATATTGGGACAAAATGATTGGAAGGAACCTAAAAGAACTGAGAATCAGAGACACAGAAGCAGGGCCTCCTCAAATATTTGCAGGGAAACAGCAACATACAAATGGACTATTTACAAATTTAAGAGTAACATGAGTAGTCCAATACTGTAAATGTTTTTCAGCCTCCATGGGCAACTATTGTGAATATTGTGCTAATTTGTGAGTGTCTCCAGAACCACAAATTGGAATGTGAAAGAGTATGTGACGTTGGTTTACGAGACTATATTTGGGTGGTGATAAAATTTAGAAGAGGCTAAAACTATTTGGTAATGATTGGTAAAACTGTTGTTTGTGATAACTTGGAAGGCAGATCGTATACTAAATTAACCTGTAAACCTAGGGGAATAAAGTTAGAAAACAGAATGTAAGTAACATCTTAGTTACTGCTGGCTGTATTTAGCAAGCGTTATGGGTTAAAAATTGTGTCCCCCTACCTCCTCAAAAAAGATCTTTTGGCATCCTAACCCCCAGTACACCAGAACTGGAGAAACAGGTAATTGAGATTAAATGAGGTCCTAATATAACCGGCATCATTATAAAAAGGGGAAATTTGGAGACAGAGACTTGCAAACATGGAGAACCCCATGTGAAGATGAAAGCAGAGATAGGGTGATTCATCTACAAGTCAAGGAATGCCAAAGATTGTCAGCAAACCACCAAAAGCTTAGGAAAGAGGCCTAGAACAGATTCTCTCTCATAGCCCTCAGAAGGAACCAACTCTGATGACACCTTGATCTTGGACTTCTAGCTTCCAGAAATGTGAGACAATAAATTTCTGTTGTTTCAGCCACCCAGTTTGTGGTACTTTGTTACATTACCCCTAGAAAACTAATCCAGTAAGGTATTATAAGAAAGAGATGTGCTCATCAAAGAATTAACCAATGTGCAAACAGTAATAAAAGGGAGTAAGTCCAGGAATTTGGGCATTCACAAGGTTAGAGAAAGCAACTGCTTTTCAATCCCATAAGGTAAAATAGACAATTGAGCAACAAATGCTGATTAAAACTCAGCCGTGAGGAAAAGATCAAATCAAGGGTATGGCCATCACATTCAGGTGAAATTTTCTGAATAGGTTAAGCTGTCCCAGAGCAAGATTGTGATACCTAATAAATCTTATCAGTTGTATGCAATGGCTTACAGAAGAGAAATTTAGATAACGGATGTCCATCAGCAGAACAGTAGAAGGACAGTTCAAATAATGCTTTGCTCTACTCAAACCCATAATCCAGACTTGAAAGACAAGTATCAAAACCTTCGACAAATGGGTAATCTGGGAAATGATAACAACAAGAAAAAGAATGGGTAGATTCTTCTATAGCACAAGCTTCAAAGGACATATTTTTATCAAAGGAGTTAAAATGGTTACAAATGCAAAGCACCTAGATTAGTAGCTGCTCAACAAATACTTGCTAATTGCAAGAATAAGTGAAAAGGAAATCCAGAAGAATATTGATCTTTTCTCTGCTTTCTTCTCCTGGTCCCATCATGTTGAGAGAGGGGGAGAATAAGAAGCCCACTTGAGGAGTATTCTCAAAAGGAATTGAATTTCATTGACAATAAGAAGGTGAAGAGAGATTTTATTTTAGAAGTTTATGTAAGACTGTGCAGAGGGCTCTTGGGATCTAGCCACTCACAGGCAGTTCTATCATTATTTATCATTGCCTCCCTAGTTTACTTCACCTAAAACTAGTTCAGGCCCCTCTTGAAACCTACAAATTTAATAAGGGTTGATAATCCCAACCCTTATATTTCAGCAGGTGATGCTAATTCTCTTTCTTTACTGAGAGGATTAAAACCATCCAACAAAAGCATTCTAATTGAATCTTGCCAGCTCAGCCCCTAATTTGTGAAAAAGACTAGGGCTCTCACTAGTAACCCTACCACAGATGAGGACATGATCTCATCTTTAAGGAAGCATATCTGGGCTGCTGTTTCTCTGCAAAGAAGGCATTTCTGCTCCTAACATTCATGTAAAATGTCCATTCTTTGCTGAACTGGAGATTAATACTTCGGTTCTGTTGTCTTCTGCCTTGCTCCTCCCATTCTCTGTTCCTTCAGACTAAGAATTCTTTGTCAAGATCCCGAAATAAATATTTCCAGATGTAGAAAAGTCCCAATTTTCTGGTTCTGGCTGCTAGATTAAAAGCATCAACAGTCCATGTGAACTACCATTATATATTGCATAGGAAAGAGAACAAAGTAACAAGCACCACATGTACTCACCATCAAACTGGTATTAGCTGATCAACATCTAAGTGCACATATAAGAATAACATGTATTGGATGTTGGGCAAGGGGAGGGGGGAAGGGGGAGGAGGGGACGGGCATATACACAAGCAATGAGTGCGATGCGCACCTCCGGGGGAATGGACACACTTGAAGCTTGGACTTGGGGGGAGGGAGGGTAAGGGCATCATACATAACCTAATCATCTGTACCCCCATAACATGCTGAAATAAAAAAAAAAAAAACTTAGTGAAAATCATTCCTCAAACTGGGCCAAAGCTAGAATGGCATCTCAAGGTTCTCAATCTTCACCTACTCTGTTTACAAACATCCTGGTTCACATTTACTTTCTTGATGTGTACCTTTATTATGAGATTTCAAATCTTATCCTAGTTTTTATAAAGGCATGAATATTTAAAAAATATTTTCTATAATCTCTTCATGCTTACTATCATATATTAATACAGATGTCACGTGATCACATCTATCCCATAGATAGCTAGTTATATGGATTTAAGCCTCAAATTCTAGTCTGCAGAAATCCAAAGCTCTCCCCAGGATTGCCCAAGACTTATGTTCTTATGATCTGCTCAGTTCTACATGTTAATCTGGGAGTAAAACTCAGCCTTTTCATTAATTCCTATAGAAAAGCTTCCAGTCACACAAAATATAGATTTTACCGAATATGTGGGAAGCACAGAGCAAACATTTTAAAACTCTATGCCAATCATCTCTCTTTCTCCAGAGTCCTTTTTGGTCATCCACCATTAGGGATTCCCTTAACCCACACAGCACCCAACATCATGTCTTTCTCGTAAACTCTCCTCTATTATTCCTCCCTCCTTCTCCAGAAAATCTAGTCCTTGAGGTTTCACTTTCTACCTCCAAGGTATTTTTCTAGATAAACACTGTTTCTTCCGTAATGGGAATTTTGATGCAAACTGTTAAGTTTACAAATTAGAATCCATGTTACTGTCTAAAGATAACTTAGCAAACGATTCTAGTCTTGCCTTTGTTTTTTGAATGAACAAACTGAGGCTCAGACATCTTAAGTGCCTTACTTTAGCTCTTAGAACAGTGTTTACACAGATTTCCTGATTCATAAAAACATGGGTGGTTTTGTCTTTGCTTTTTTAATGCTGAATTTAGGGCTACATCTTTGATCTACTGAACAAGCTCCTCAAATAATTTTTAGGCCCAAAAAACCACGGCTTTAGACATAACTTAGGGCCTAGGGGGGAAAAAAATCCCACTAAAAGATGTTACAAATTTAATTTAGATTCAAGCTATAAGAATGACAGCTTGGATTCAAGCAGCACCTGAAAAGACTTTGAACAACTTTGAAACAAGACAAAGTAAATACTGGTGTTGTTTTGGTGGAAAGAACACCAGAGTAGGAGTCAAGGCTAATTGTGTGACCTTGAGCAAGTTACTTAACATCTCTGGACCTCAGGTTCCTAGGGGAAAATACTATTTTCTGTACTTAACTCCAAGGACTATTTGAAGGATAAAATGAGATCATGTATATGAAAACACTTGTGGGAGGAGGGGAAAATAAATAACTCTCTACAACTGCTAGGTATTATTTCAAAGTCGTGCTCAGGCCTGGAAAATATCAATCTTCTGCGTGTTACCAGTGTGCTAGTAAGGCAGCCTGTGGAGTTTTTCAAGAAGCCTGTAGGATCCAAGTTAGGCAGCTCATTGCTCAGGCTGAGTAGCCAGAGAGGGGAATTCTTGATTCAGAGCAGCATCTGTTTGTGATTAAGGTTTCAGAGGCATGTGCCTAAACTGAAGGCAACACTACAGAATTGGTCATAGCAGCAGTCCTAATTGTAAAACAGATTTCATCCTTAAAGTGGATATGAAAGGTAAACATGAAAGCATTATTCTGTAATTACATGAAACAAAATGATGCTTGTTTAACATGCCCCACAATACACACAGCACACACAAAGGGAAACAACAGGCAGTGGCTAATGTGAAAGACAGAGATCCCCAAGCAACAATCACCACTAAGAAACTCAGAAGAGCTTACTTGTACACTGTTAATTGAAAAATATATTTGCAGAGTGGGCCTCCTTGGCATCCACCCCCTGACATGTTCTTCCTTCAAAATCCAAGTTTGATCAATTTGGATCTTTGGCAAAAAACAGAACAAAACAAAATCCCTATCCAAAACTCGCTATGAATTCTGTGTCAAAAGCCTGACTATAGTTAAAGTAAGCATATTTATTATAGCTCAGAACACATGATGGAGCTTGAACAAAGACCAAAGATCTGGGCCAGTGTGGAGAAGAGTGATCCCAGGACTTCCAGGTGGGCCAGATGAGTGAGAAGTTCTGAGAGCCGTTAGGGGGTGGAGGTAGAATGGGACCCAAAGGTTTTTATTAGGGTTATTTTGTGAAAGTGTGCATTTTATGACTATAAAAGGGGGGGGGAGGTGCTCAAGTTGAACTTAGGTGCTCAAGTTGAACTTAGAGTTGAACCTCTAGGGAGGGGTCTGTTTAAAAACATAAAGAAAAAGGCCAGACTAGAAGTTTAAGGTAAGTCATAATTTACTGATAAAACTATAAATTTCAGTTGAGAGTACAGGAGTAAAAAAACATGATGTCCTATACTAGGAGAAAATCCTGGTTTTTAGGGGAACATTCAGAAAACCAGCAACTCTAATGGCCTGGCTGGTTTAAGTTCCATCCTTCTAGAAGCGCTTGAAGCAAAAGCAGCAAGAGTTGTGCCTATGCCCAAACCAAATGACCGAAAAGAGAAAAGAGAGGCAAAAGTTACTGTATGCTAGATGGATCTAAAGACAATCTGAGTACAAGAAAGCTGCTCCAGGGCAAAACACTGGACCTGTGGGGCCCATCACTGAGGCCAAAGGAGGAAAAGGGTAGATGAACTATAGTCATTTTAAATTGAACCATTAATTACCCACATCCATCTTAAAGAAACTACTTCTTTAATTCATCCAACAGACTAAGAATATAAAATTGTGGGATGAGGTTGGAAAGGTCTCTTAACTAGAAGTGAAAAGACCTGGGTTCTACTCCCAGTTTTGTCGATTCCTAGCCGAGGTAGGATTTCAGGTGGGGAATTTGCCTGTCTATGTATCTTCTGGAAGCCTGCAGCGGGGGAATGGTGAGTGGAGGTAAAGCAAATAGAAAGATGATTTCCAAGGTACCTTCCAGCTATAACAGTCCATGATTCCAGTGAGCATATACAATACTTGAGGAAGTCTGGAGGGCTATATATCAAAACATTATTGGAGACTACCTCTAGGGAATGGGATTAGGACAAGTGTAGAGAGATAATTGGAAAGAAAACAATTGGAGAACACTTTCAATGAGGGAAAATACAAAGGCAGAAGGGATTTTTAAATGAAATATTAAGCAAGAAAAGCTCCAGTTAGCGAATAAAATAATAGAGAAAGTCTAGGAGGCCAGATACCAAAACATTACTTGTAGGCAAAGTCTAAACATAAAGCAAAAGGAGTGAAGGGACTTGGGAGAGCCAGTGGTATGATTATTTCATTTTCCCTCTTTTTCTCCAGTCCCTGTTGGAAAAGCCCATTGTAGAGCAATTGGAGTTGAAATTCCACTGGAATTCTATCTAATTCCTCTTTGTCTTCCAGGGACCAACTCTCCAGGCCCACTGACAGGATAAGGAGGTGTGGAAGGGGGGCTGCCTGGGAGCCTGTTCTATAGCTTCCCATGCAATACACCAAGTGGTTTTCTGGCATGATGTGAAGAAAACTGAGCTTGTCTTTTATCATGCTAGTTTCCCTGGAGATTTCAGCATCATCACTGTGCCCTTATTTAACCCTGGCTCTCCTCTTTGTCAACATCATCAGCTTCAGGGTCTACAGGTCTGTCATCTATGCTGTACAGAAGTCAAAAGAAGGCCATGCAATCAAACTCCATTTTCAGAAGTTTTCCATAATTATAAGAGTGACCCCTTCAACAGCACCCCAAAATTCATCATTTGTCCATTTCCGGTGGAAGATATGGCCATATTCATGTGGCTGATGATCTTTGTTGGTGAAACTGCCCTTCTGGTCTTTGCTGAACTGTAAATTTTCAGGATTCCAATGAAAAGTACAAAACCCAGATTGATTACTGTGTTCCGTTGCCAGGGATCAGACCAAGTCAATTGTTGAAGGACCCAAACAAAACCTCTGGCATTCCAAAGAAACAAGCAGACTTAAACACATGGAAATCACAAATTCAACAGCTACTAAATCACCATGGAAGAGTTATAACATTGCACTTGTACCATGAAGGAATATGTCCAATGTCCACTTCTAAACTCTTAAAATTTGATGTTTTCTCACCTTCTCTCTTTGTACTCTGAGTAGCAAGCTCCAGAATGTATTAGATTGAAAGGAATTGATATTATAGAAACCAAAAGAATAGGGAAATATTCAATATTAATAGAATAAGCCAGAACCTCTAAGGGTGGTGGAACTTTTGCCTGCAGCTTGAAAAGGCAAAAGAGGAAATGGAAGATAAAATACACTTCTCTAGTTCTCTAATGCCTAAGTATTGATCTTAAACTAGTTTCCCATTTACACTTTATCTTTGTTTTTAGGTTAAGAACATATGATTATTCCACAAAAAATTATTTGGGGTTAGGAGTAGAATAATAGCTATCTAGTTAACTTTTACATAATCTTTTGCATGGGTTATTTTTACTTTTCTCTGACCTCATCTCCTTGTCCCATAACATGAGCAGTTACTCCTATTATCATATCTTTTTCCTCCACCTCATTGGTCAAAGTAACTTTCAATTCTATTAATAACTTATAGGTGACACTGATAATCCCTGAACCCTAAAATACCATCTGATAAATGAAATTGGAAATGTAAAATGGGGTCACTGAGAGGACCACCACTCCTTTCCCTGCTTTCCCTTAGGAAATAAAACACCTCACCATTTTGTAAAGAGGTTTCTGTTTTATTTCCTCTGGACCTGAGTTCTGAGCTCGAGTATGAGAAAGCTGCTTCCTGCCTTTTTCCCTACCTACCTCACTCCAAGCTTAACAGACAAGGCTATGATTTTCTTATAAAATTAAATGTCTGTAACTTCTATAAAAATAATACTAGTGGTTGCCCCTGGGTAAATGGACATGCAAGAAGTTCAGTAAAAGTTATTAGAGTATTTATATTAATAAATAGATGATTCATAATTTGGAAAAGTGCCTAAATGTAATTAACAGAGAAGAATTTCCAAGTGTTATATCTCTGATAAAGGAAAAAAATACTTAAAAGTGAGACTTCAGCTCTGCTACATTTTAAAACCACTTAAAAATTGATTTAAATGCTACCCCTGTGAACTACAGGAGAGAAGGTTTATATTTGGCCCAGTTATTGCCCCTTGGTCACCAAAAATCACTTGATGGAGTCAGTGCCTCAGTCAGTCTCTACTGCGACTGAGTAATCTCCCCAACAACACAGGTCTCCTAAGTTTTTATGGCATGAAAAAAAAGATACCATAGAAAGATGTAGAAAGATGATAGAGTAAGTTTAATAAATAAGTAAATATCATATTCACAACCTTTTTGAGTTGATGATGCTCCTAAAGTTAGTTTGAAACTTTGTTACCTTGGAAGCTCAAAGAGTGAGGATAAGTAACAAAGACAAGGTCAGTTTTCTGTTCCACACCGATGTTAATACTGAGTCCAAGATCTATATTGTTTGTTAAAAGGAGATGTAACTTAAAAATATTAATCCCTAAGTTTATTAAGTCCAGGACAATAAAATTAATGGTCTGATAACACTAAAGGAAAAATATCATGAAGTCCACATAGCAGAACACTGTCCTTACCTAACTTTGTTTTCCTTTTTAGAGAGACACAGAACCCACAGAAGCAGAAACGAATGGGTTTTGTATAACCCTGGCCTTCTCCTAGAGCCTAATTACTTGTTCTCAGAAACTCAAACCACTTCACTATACCCAAGCAGGCCAGAAAGTTTGCAGGTAGAGCTGAGCCAAAGAGTTTGGTTTGGTTATAGGAGCCAAAACACGAGTCGACCCATTTAAGCTGACTAGACACATAGGCAAAAGAAAATACATAAATTTATATACGTGTGTGTGTACGTGTTGGTCTGTGTAGTGTTTATGCGTATGGTCACTGGGGCTGACAGGGAGTAATGACAGAGTATTTTCACTGGCTTGTCTTTTCCTTGGCCCATCTTTACTGCTGGAGGCAGAGCAGCAGTGCTAGATCCTGACTGACTTTAATTTGCCTACCTCATTTCTTGACAAGGAGGAATAGAAATTGCAGTACTCTTTCTTATTTCTGCAGTTGATACAATTCTTTAAGAGGTTTCTCACCCCTACTTAAAGCATCTTTCTTTTAAACTGAAATGCTTCCATAATTCTATATTGTATTTGAGGTAAAGAGCAAGTTATTATTCATTTATTCAATAAATGCTTGACCTTCCTAATATTTACAGTGAACTGTGTTAGGCACTGTGCTAGAGAAAAAAGCAAATAAAAAATGAAGCAGAACACGTGAAGTTTTAAATTCTAATTATAGTACAAGAAAATGTTTGTTCAAAATGTAATGTTCCCTATATGCAACACCCTCTCTCCCCCTGCCAGTATATATAGATTTAGATATAGGTATATGTGCAGATACAGATAATAGATAGAGATGTACAACTATCACTGATACGTAAGAATTTTCCTTCTATATCCTAGGTAGAAGTATTTGCACATGCAGGTCTGGACCTAGGCAAAATAGTAAAATGAGTGGCCTCCACCTTCAAGCTTCCCTACATTCCTGTAGCTTTTCTGTCCTTTCAGGATCCATTTCACTCATGATCACCCTGACTGCCAAGGGTCCTCTGCTGATTGTCCCTTCACTCAACAGTCCACTCTGGAATTTGAAAATTCCCTCCCCTCCCAACTCCATTTTCCTAAGTGTGCAGCTCTCTGAAGATGGCTATTCAGATACATCAGTTTTGCTAAATCTTATGAAGTGCTGGTAGATCACCAGTAGGCAGCATGGCGTGCTGGCTGTAAGTATTGGTCCTGGATTGAGTCAGACAATTGTGGAATCCTGGCTCAAACACTTACCAGTTCTGTGATCTTGGGCAGCTCACTTAACTTCTTCATGTCTCAGTTCCTTTTAGGTCAGACTGAGTAAAGCGAGGTGATGGCCAGTATTATTTTTCACCTAATCTATGATGTTTTCTTATTGTTAGTCTCACCACGATTTTACATACTACTAAGAAAGAAATGAATGCTCTGCATTGTGCTTGTAAGATGCCATTGATTGTAAAACACTCCTCAATTTTTCAGTGTGTAAATGTGAAAAAATGCACATCTTAAAAGTGACTAAATAACCTTAGTGTTATATATTATATATAAGTATGATATTATAAGTATTAACTAAGATAGCAAATGTAGAGTACTTAGCATAATGTCAGGCACAATTCAAGCACTTAATTGTTAGCTAATATTATAGTAATTTTGTATAATATTAGATAATAGGCTTCATTTTAACAAAAATTTCTTTAAATACAATGCCTTAACATATAAACAGACACCGGGGCAGGGGGATGGAAGGTTAGAGTCAGTGGAAACATAATTTATGATGACTTAGACTTTTCAATACCCTTTTGTCAGATTGCTCCAATTCAAAAACCTAGTGAAGCAAATCTGGGATAAGAACTTTTGTCACAGTTTAGACAGATTTTTCCCTATATTAAACAATCAAGCTTTTCAATGGCTTTTGTAATTAGTTGAAGACACAATATATAATATCAAGTTTATAAAAATCCACACAAACACTGGGAGGCCGAGGCAGGTGGATTGTTTGAGCTCAGGAGTTCAAAACCAGCCTGAGCAAGAGCGAGATCCCATCTCTACTAAAATTAGAAAGAAATTAATTGGACAACTAAAAATATATAGAAAAAATTAGCCGGGCATGGTGGCACATGCCTGTAGTCCCAGCTACCGGGAGGCTAGGCAGGAGGATCACCTGAGCCCAGGAGTTTGAGGTTGCTGTGAGCTAGGCTGACGCCACGGCACTCACTCTATCCTGGGCAAAAGAGTGAAACTCTGTCTCAAAAAAAAAAAAAATCCACACAAACACACACACACACACCACTTTCCTGGCTTACTAGCTTCCTTATGCTCTTTAAACATGCAAGTTTATTTCACCTACAATTTATTTCAGGTTGGCTTCACCTAAAACTATTTATCCTCAGGGTAGAAAGACAAAACAGTAAAGAACACCTTTTCACCACCAGAAATCATAGCTATCTTTCAGATGAGTGAATTATAGAACAAGAATGTGTTAGCATGTACTTTGAATGAGATAAATACTCTATCTTTAGAAATCGAATCCTGTCACCTTTATGTTAAATTCAACCCACAAAATCTAAAGATGACACTCATCCAGGAGTTGGATATGATGTACATAACAAATGTAATACCCATACCATAGTCTGTAAAGCATCATTCCTTTATCAGCCTTCAGTTTAGTCTGCAGCTTGATAACTTGTTTATGTCAGCAGGCCTGTCTGCTAAGTCGCATACTAAACTCTGTTGATGTGATTGATTCTCTAATGACTGGACTTCCAGCACCACAGTTGACAATATGTTGCCACAATTGCCTAACTTCATAAAAGCTTTTATCTGGGTCTTGCCAAATATTTAGACTGAGTCTATTTATAACCATCAACCCTTTTCAAGGAGTCAGTCCTTTTTGTATCTCTTATACGAATAATATGCTGTGGTCTAAGTTGGTTAATGAAATTGACTAAAACCCTTTATATACATTTTCCAAAGACAGGCTGATTAATTATTTTAGACCTAAGACCTGGGTTACTCTCACTAATATCCACTTGCTCAGGCAGAATTTAGGAATGGCACTTATCAGAAGCAGTCTCCTCAATTTGCAACCCTGAGGCTGGAATAATCATACTCATCCTACACTGAGCACTCCCTTATACTGTACTATCCTTTTCATGTACTCATTTGGAGTATTTGTTAACATTCTAGGCTCTCCTATTAAATAATATACTTCCTTGAAGATAGAAATTTTGCCTTATTAATCTTGGCACATTCCTTTACCTATCCTTCTTTCTCTCCACAATACTTCATATATGGTGGAAGCTTAAAATTTGTTAAATTAAATTATATGTCTCCAGCCTTCTACAAATTGACTGTACTTGAAGAAAAACACACACATAAGTCTACACAAGTTCTTGAAATCAAAGGTCTAGAAAGACTAGATGGTGAATCTACTGTTAAGCTTTTCCTGATTGAGAAGCCTTGAGTGAAGAACACACCACATCAGCTAGAACTATTAATATAACTGACAAACAGCTTTCATTAACTGAAATATTTTTTTCTTGATACCCAGTTACAGGAGATTGAAAAAGTACTCTAAAATAATTATAAATGTAATGTATTTTCTAAGACAAGTTGGGTCTATGAATGCTACTAGGAACACTCCCTAGACAACCAGTCCTTCAAGGAGATAGCTATGCTTTCAAGAAACTATGAAGCAGTCTTCTTCCCACTGGTAAGACTCAAGTCAATCAGCTGAATTGGAGAAATAGCCTAGAAGGCAACACTAGGACCAAGAAACTTGAAGGAACTTCAGAGATTATCTAATGATTCTAGTCAACTTTCTTATTATACAAATAAGTAATTTAAGCCTGAGAATGGGTTTTGGACTTGACCAAGTTTACAAAACTTATCAGAGGCAGAACTATGGAGAAACTAGGTGCCAGAATTCTTAAAAATATTTTATTGGGCTGAATTTTTAATGCAGCTTTGACCAGGGCACAAACTGATTATTAAATTTATCTCCAGTACATTTTATGTCAAAAATAATATACTCTCAGGCTATGAGAGCACAGAATAAAATGTCAATTCAGGGCCATACAATAGATTTTGCACATAAACCTACTCACAATGACATTGTTTAAAGAGACCTAACCTTAAATGTTGCATGGCTTGTGTGGATCCTACTCTAAACATGTGTTGACTTCCCTCTTCTTCCCAGCCCTTCAGCCTTTGTTTAGGCCTCTATCATCTTTCTTGGGTAACCGCAACTGACTCTGAACTGCTTTCCCTGACCTCAGCATCTCAAACATTCCAGTCTACTTTCCCCTCTGCTATAGAATTATCCAACAAAAAGCCTGGCTCTTTACATTATCCCGTCTTTAAAATAGCCAAAAAATCCAAACATGAAAGGGCTTTCGTAACCTGGCTTCTACAGCTACTCTCCACACCTTGACATCAACCCTCTAAACTTGTCACCCTTTTCTGAACACATATTTCCTGCCTTAACACATGATATTCCCCAAACTGGAATAATCTTCGACCACCCTCACCCCTTTCTCCATTCTAACATGATTCTTTACCTGAAAGCTCTTAAAGGCAGTTCATATGCTATCTTCTTAGTGAAGGTATCCCTGCTTCCTCCATACGGAGTTAGTTGCTCCATTCTAACAAAGTTGTTTCCATAACATCGCTTGACTTGAAGGAAACAAGAGGCCATTAGAAGGTGTTAAATAAGAGGGGAACAGTAATCAGATTTGTGGATTTAAAGGATCACCTGGCTTCTGTGAGGAGCAAGAGCAGATGCATAGGAACCACATAGAAAGTTATTGAGTTTATCCAAGTAACAGTGGCTTCAACTCTGGTGGGCAGTGGATATGGATAGAAGTGTGTCCACAAGGTTTGGTGACAGATTAGATGAGAGGAATGAAAAGAGGAGTAACCGGAATGATTCCAATGTTTCTAGCATGAGCAAATGGATAGTATGTTGTGTCATTTTCCAAAATAGAGACCACTAGAAGAGGACTTGGTTGTTGTTTATTTATGCTTACTTGTATTTTGTTTTGTTTTTGTAGTGGGATGGGAGAGATCATGAGTTTAGTTTCAGATGTTGAAGTTAAAGTGCATATTTGATACCAAAGTAAGAGTTATTGACATAGGGGAGTTAGAGAGCAAGGTCTAAATTTGAGATATGATTCTGGAAGGTATGGCATATAAATGGAAATTCTATATGAGAGAGTGAATCTGTCTGAGGAGAGCATATGGAGCATGAAAAGGAGAGGGCCTGGGACTCATCTTGCTACTATTATTTTTCCTCCTTTCTTCCTAAGGGGTTGTATAATATATACCTGCTTCTTTTACTTCCTTACCATCACTGCTTCCTTATTTCTCATACAATTTGGCTCTCCTCTTCCTGCCCCCAAAATTATTCTTAATTGGATCCAAAGACTCCTAGTTGTCAAAATCAATGGCTTTTTTCCATTTCCCATTCTGCATAACCTCTTTAAAGTATGAGACACGGCTATTCACTACCGTTATTAGAATTCATTACTGGTTTCACTTCTGCAATTCTATCATATTCTGGTTCTCTTCTTTGCCCTTCAATTGATTTCCTTTCTGTCTCTCTTCACTGTCTTCTCTCCACCTTTCATCACTTAAGTGTGAATGTATCCTACGGCTCATATCTCAGATATTTGCACTTTCATTTCTAAAATGTCTAAGCCCTTTAAGAGATCTTATCTACCTCTACGACTTCAACTATCACTTACATATGTGATCCCCCAATTTTTATTATTAATTCTGACCCCCTCATAAAATTGAGTCCTGCATCTCTAACTACTTCTTAGAAGACATGCCACTACCTCAAGAGCAATTCACCTAAAACAAAACTAGTTTTCCCACTAACTCCAACTTGATCTACTTTCCAGATTTCTCATTTATGATAATGCTGTGCAAACATTCTCCCTGATACAAAGGCGTCAAATCACACATTAAACCAAAAGATGTCATCTTGAGTTGTTCCTCGCTTCCCACATCTAATAATCTCAAAGTTATGATTCCTCTTTCTCTTCCTAATGTTTTTTCTATCACTGTGGCCACTACTATACACTAGATATATATATATTTTTTTTTTTTTAAATATGGAACACTTCATGAATTTGCGTGTCATTCTTGCACAGGGGCCATGCTAATCTTCTCTGTATCATTCCAATTTTAGTATATGTGCTGCTGAGGCGAACACTAGATATATTTTTTTAGGCAAGTGCAAAAGTTTTCTAATCCATTGTCCTGTCTTCAGCCACTTCCTTTTCCATTTATCTTGTTACTACCTGTGCTATCTTCCTAAAATATTACTTCACTATGTCGTTACTCATCTGTAAAACTTAGAACAGATCCTTGTATCTATGGGATAAAGCTCACACTTCATGGCTTGGTCTTCCAAAATCTGGTTTCATCCTACCTTTCAAGCTCCAATTCCAATACTCTCCTACATCAGCTCTGTGTTTAAGCCCAGTGAGGAGGTCTTCTCATTGCCCCTGTACACACACAGTATGAATTTTCCAGCCCCTGATGCATCAAACCCTCACCTCTGAAACACCCTGCTCGCTCTTCTCTAAATTCACACACCCTTCAAAGGCCAACATCACTTTCACGTCACCCAAGAACACTCAAACCTTCCCCATCTGGAAATGATTATTTCCTTGTTTGGAACTGATGATCACTGCCTCTTAGTACGCATTTAACATTCAGGTTTATTTCATTTTCTCAAGCATTGGTTCACTTTCTAAGTACAGGACTCTACCCAGTATTTACTGGATTTATTAGTTGCCCATTAATGACTTTGATAAACATTCAGAATTAAATTTTAAAATTTCAAGTTATTAAAGAATATTGTATTCCTATAGTTTTACTGTTAACTGTAATCATTATTGCATCATTATTACTTCAGAAAATAGTTCTAAGAAATCTCCAAATTTTGAAAAGTTCACTAGATGGCTTTATATTCTAAGAAACAGACTTGCCTCTTGTAGTTCTAAAGTACAAACGTAAAGAAGGAAAGGAATTAGATATTGATGTTAGCAAAGTATAATTATTTTTAAAATATTTTAAAAGAAATGCAAAAAAGGAAAAGATTTCAAGTTACAACAAATATCATTAACCACATTTCATTGGTTTGTGACTTAGATTTCATGTGAATTAGTTCGAATTTCACAGTAACATGATTCCATTAATAGCAGAAATAATCATTTAAAAGGGAGGCAAATGCTTAATATACTCCAACCAAAATCACTAAATATATCTACAATTAAGAGAACCAACTACTTTGATAAGAACATAGATACTTTGGGGGAATATTTATGCTATTTACTAACTGGAACATTGTTAGTCGTCACTTCTATTATCTGGCAAATCAAAGTCTCTACCTAAATAAGAAAACATATACTTTATTAAATTCTTAGTATTTCTGAATGCTCTGAGGCCCCAGTCATTCTAAAATCCTTTGAAAGAGTGTGAGCTTCAAAACTCCAGCAGGTCTATGTGATTCTTTGCTCTTTAAGGGTTTGTTCCGTATCTGCAGAGTCTGAGGTTCAATCTCCTTTTGCTCTGCAGTATTTGATAAGTGATCAACTGTAAATAAGGTGAAATACTCTATTAGGTATGTTTAGAAATCAATAGTGAAGTTTTCTAAATTATTTCAGAATGAATCTTTTCTGAATTTATTTTTAAGATGTTTTCATTGTTGATTATTGACCGGTATATAAAATCTTTGAGGACTTTTTTTTTTTCTATGTTGTATACCTCTCCCTGGAACATATTCCCCTGTGCCAGATATAATGAAGCCACCTAAGAGTCATTAAATTGAATTCTTATCCCTGGAACAAATAAATTGTATCCAAGGAGGATAGGGTCTAAATTACTGGGCTCTCTTTGAAGTGGAAAATTTGTTTCAGAAGTCAACTAGGTAAGGAACTACAGTTGTTCTCCTGGGATGACTTTTGAAATGAAAGCTGACCAAGAGGGAAATCACTATGACAGGCCTTAACTCTATGGGATTTAATCACCTATGAAAGATCTTCCCTGTTGTGCACATCAGGAGGCTTATAAATTGGATGCAGGCAACTCAATCGCTTTCAAAGGTCAGCTCTCTCTGAAAGAATTGGAAAAGACTGGTTTCATAATTCCTATAGTAAGAGGAGCTGCCACAGTAAAATAGCAGCAATTGGGGTTAGGTAGGCCCCCTTTCCCATGCAGATTCCCCAGTAAGTGTTTTTATTTCTTGGTTTTGTTAAAATAAGATCCAAGTTATGGTTTCATAATTTCCCCGTCACTAGCCCTGAAATGAAGTTACTACAGCCGTTAAACTGGAATGACTCCACTAGCTGCATAGCAAACCTTTGTCCAAGATTCAAACCAAACTGAATGTTTGAGGGTTTGGGTTGTTTTGAGTTTTCTAAGCTTCAAGCTTAAATTTTCATGAACCTTATTGCACTTCCTGATCTTTTCTGGGAGAGAGAGTGGAAAAACTGACCTCTTTGGTGCCAGTCTTAGAAACAGTCCTCCAAGTGCTATAACTAACTGTATGGAGAGAAGATAGGCCTAGATAGGCATACAGTAAAATGATCAACTCTGGAACTATTTTTTAAAATTCTCTCTAAAGCCTTCTCTTAAATTCTATTCTTATAGTATCTCCCACTTAATTAAAACATTCAGTAGCAAAACTGGAGTGCCATGTTCCTAAAACCCATAGTCACAAAGGAAAAAAAAAAAAAAGAAACAGCAATCTTAGTTCAGAATTAAAATAAAATAGCTATTACCTATCATAAAAATAACAACTAAGTATTAAACAAGCATGGCAACATCCTTAATACCATGTTGGAGAAGGAACTGTATGGAAGAGAGTAGGATGACCAGATTTAAGCCTTTAGGCTTGGAAGATTCACTAAATTCTACAGACTCTTGGGAACAAAGTGGAATTGCATAAGGAAAAGAGGTTGTTTGAAAAACAGAGGAAGTAGGAGACTTCTTGGCAGAGCCATTTGGTGTGGATTAGACATACAATTAAAGACTGTGTTATTCTCAATAAGTTCACTGCAGTCTATTCTTAGCTTCGGTGAATGCCAGTTGAGAGGCCAACTCCATCAATGAAATCTTCAGAGTTCCATTTTATTGGTCCATGTCAAGAGAGAGTTTCAAGGAAGATTGAACCACCAAAATCAAGGATGAAAGAGTAACTGTAATCACAGCATCACTAGCACTGTCTCATTCTTCATCTCTGTGAGGAATAAGCTGCTCATACAGAAATTCACACTGTGGCCAAATATGAAGTCAAATGTACCTGAAGTTGCTTGGCATAAACTTTTGCTTAATAAAGAAACCCATACTGATGCAGTCAGAGTCTGTCTCTTAGAAATGTAAAGGGGATCATGTAAAAGCAAGCCAAATTCCAAATGATATGCTCTATAAGCCCTGTTGAACATCCTTACCTCGGAAATCCTGGGACCTAGGCCTCTTCATTTCTTCTAATATAGAATCCCCATAACCAAACACAACCTGGACATTTCTCTAAAGAGCTTAACTAAGGCAAAGCTGCTGTGTCTGATTCAGATTCTTAAGCAGAGTAAAAATATCTTTACTCGAATCCTTGTCAATATTATCTTACATGGTCATAACTATTCCTAACTACTCTCTAGATAAGAATAGGTTCAAACAAAACTGACCATAGGGCAAGCATTAGGTGTGAGGAGTTACAGGGTCACAACAAAAAGGAAATTACTGGTCATAGACAAAATGGGAATATTGAAAATCAAGAAAATAGATCAAATTATGCATTGGTACAGGGGGAAGGAAGTCTTAATATGGACCTGTGGAATTAGCAGGAATCAGTAAAGGATGGAAATGGATGAATTATGTGTTATAAAACAATTTTAACAACTATTCCTATATCAAAGTATATTTCCTATATGAATTCTGATAAAATTATAGAGGTCAGTTGTTTTTAGATATTTTTCTATAAGAAGGTTTAATTTAAAAAATTTGGAATACAGATAAACACAAAGAAAATACATGTATTTTAACTTTTTAGACTCCAACTACCCAGAAATAACACTGTCCCCGTTTTAGCATATAGTCAGCCCTCCCTATCAGTATGTTCAGTATCCACAGATTCAACCAACTGCAGATCGAAAATATTTGAAACAAAAAATAATTATAATAAAACATAAAAAAAATACAACTATTTACATAGCATTTATATTGTATTCGGTATTATAGTTATCTAGAGATGATTTAAAGTATAAGGGAGGATGTGTATAGGGTATATGCAAATACCATGCCATTTTATATAAGGGACTTGAGCATCCAAGGATTTTGGTGTCCTGGAACCCATCCCTCACAAATAACAAGGGATGACTGTATAATCTTGGAGACACACAAACACTCAAATAAATATATGCTTCATGTTTTTAAAATGTAACCTAAAATGGTTTTGTATTTTTCATTAAATAATATACAGTCCCTGGGTTATGGACAAAATATGTTTCTGAGAACATCTTTAGGTTGGATTTGTATGTAACTTGGATCCCTGATGGACAGCACATATATGGGAGTAATAATAACAATACCATAATGGCTCATATGTGGTAATAATATAGAGCAATACTGTAATAAAAATATTAATACCCTAGTACTGTAATAATAAGCTACAGAAACTATTGTGTTCTTTTAATTCCTAGGCTAATAGGAATGTTATGCTTATTTTGATCTTCTCACCAAATCAATAATAACCTTTCCATTTCAATAATTAATCCACTTAGCAATAATTGATGCTTTCATTGGAGCACTGCCTTTCACATGTTCCATTATTCTTTCTCCTTTATAATTGTTCCAATAGTCAAGCAACTGAAGCCTAATGCTTTCCCAATGAATGATGGCGTCTGGCCTTTCTCTGAATGCTTAATTATTTCTACTTTTGTTTCCATTGTAATCACCTTTTTCTTCCCTGCAGGCTCACCTGGACTTGCATTGGATTTTCACTTTGGAGTCATGGTCATAAGGGTAAACACAGAGTCACAAAAGAGAATAAAAAAGCTAAGACAAATGTGATGTTGTGCATAAGTGACTGTATAAACAAGGAAACCAGCCACTAGCATAAAGATGCTGCGCCAACGAACCACCTATACCATACAGGTTTGTTTACATGTGCGGAAGAAACTAGTTCCCAAATTATTAATTTAATTATAAATTGTCCTTGTGTGGATCCTTGGGAGCCCATTGGTAAGTACAGAATGCTATAAGACAGGTCGTCCATAACCCAGGGACTGCCTATATTAAAAATATCTTTCCATGTATAAAAATATATAGTCATGTGTGGCATGATGACCTTTTGGTCAAGAAACCATATATATGGCAGTGGTCCCATATAATAACAAAGCCGAAAAATTCATATTGCCCAGTGATATTGTAGAGTAGTACATTACTCTCATGTTTGTGGTGATGCTGGTGTCAAAGCTACCGCACTGCCAGTCGTACATACAATTATGTACAGTACATAATACTTGATAATAAACCACTGTTACTGGTTTATATATTTACTATATCTTTTTTCATTATTTTAGAATATACTCTTCTACTAATGAAAAGTGAACTGTAAAACCACCTCAGGTCCTTCAGGAGGTATTCCACAAGGCACTGTTATTACAGCAGATGACAGCTCCATGGGTGTTACTGCCTCTGAAGACCTTCCAATGGGACAAGATGTGAAGGTGGAAGACAGTGATATTGATGATCCTGACCCTGTGTAGGCCTAGGCTAACGTGTGTCTGTGTCTGAGTTTTTAACAAAAAAGTCAAAGCAGATTTTAAGTTTTAAAAATAGAAAATGCTTATAAAGATATACAGGAAATATTTTTGTACAGCTATACAATGTGTTTGTGTTTTAAGCTAAGTTATTACAGTAAGAGTCAGAAAAGTAAAAATTTAAAAGCTTATAAAGTAAAAAATTACAGTAAGCTAAGGTTAATTTTTATTAAAGAAATTTTTAAAAATAAATTTAGTGTGGCCTAAAAGTACTGTGTTTATAAAGTCTGCAATAGTGTACAGTAATATCTTAGGTTTTCACATTCACTCACCACTCACTGACTCATCCAGAGCAACTTCCAGGCCTGCAAGCCCATTCATGGTTAAGTACCCTACACAAGTGTACCACTTTTTAAATCTTTTGTACCATATTTTTACTGTATCTTTTCTACGTTTAGGTACATTTTGATATACAAACACCACTCTGTTACAACTGCCTACAGTATTGAGTACAGTAACATGATGTACAGGTTTGTAGACTAGGTGTAATATAGTAGACTATACCATATAGTCCAGATGTTTCATAAGCTATACCATCTAGGTTTATATAAGTACAGTCTACAATGTTTACACAATAATGAAATCACCTGAAAATGCATTTCTCCAAAACTATGCCTGTTGTTAAGTGACTCATGACTGTAATATTTGGACTACATTTTCCTAAAGGACTAATAGGGTTGTAACTGTACTTTTCCCCAAATGATTAGACCATTACCTTAACAGCAGTCATTGATTGAAACAACTTTTCCTCATTGATTTGAATGAATTTTTAGCTTATACTAAATTCTAATAAAATTTGGGTATATTTTTGAGCTTTCCATTCAATTATTTATCTATTCCTGGTTTTGTAAGTACAATATTTTAATTGCTACAGCTTTTAAAAAATAAGTTTTGCTATCTGGAGATAAGGCTCTATGCAGAATTCTTTTCCCCAAAATGTATATAGGCTATTTTTCAGATGGTCACGGTTTTTGCAAAAATCATGGTTTTAATGAGAATTATGTTAACATTTTTTAATAATCTGGGAAGAATTGATATTATAAGCCCTATTTATTCAAATCTTCTCTTAAATTTCTCATTAAAATTTTTGTCTTTTTAAAGCTTATTTTTGTCTTTTAAGTCTTTTTAAAGTATACTGTAGGTAGAGCATATATTCTAGATGTTCTTTTTGATCACTCTTACAAATAGAATCTTATTTTCTATAGAGCTATTCCCAGTATATAGGTGTGTCAGGGTTCCCCAAGACCACTCTTAGGCTCAATGATTCACTAGGATTCACAGAACTCAGAAGTTGTTATATTCACAACTGTGGTTTATTATGGTGAAAGAATAGAGGATATGTGTGAATATATCCACACACATACACTCTGTATTCTTTTACATAAATATACACACACACACACAAATAAACATATATGGAAAGAGAAAGAGAGAGAGGGAAGAAAGGAGGGAGAGAGAAGGAAAATCTTTCTAGCCACCTTTTATCATCTATGAACAATGGCAACTTTGTCTTCTCCTTTCCAGTAGGTATATATTGTTTCTTTTT
>NW_012148797.1:932189-952073 GCF_000956105.1 Propithecus coquereli | reverse complement strand
TTTTTAGGAATAGCTGTGGAATTTAATCAAATGCTTTTGGGGCATCAGTCAAGATCATCATACCTAAGGTACTGAAGGAAATAAAATGTGAGCAAAGAACTTTATATCCAGCAAAACTGATCTTCAGTGATAAAGGTCACAAATAACTAATAACATCCAAAAATTCAGAGAATATTCTTCTCTTCTTGTGAGTCCTTACTGAGACTCTACTAGGTAATTAGTTTCATACAACCAAACTGACTAGAGAGACATCAGCATAAGGCTAGTAATGACCGTTAAATATATAATTACCTATAAAACAAGACTAAATGAGTGTTAAAAGGGAAGAAGATAGTATGGAATGGTTACATGCTCAGATAATGGTCAACTCTTTTACAACTACAAAAAATGGAGAGAACATACGCAAAAAAACCTTTTCCAATTATTCTTGGTAATTATATTGGTGGTATGAGTATTTGTATATTAATATTTTGATATTGTTATATATGTAAATTAGGATAAAATAAATGAGAATCATGAGATATTTTAACAGCCCCTGTGTCCTTAAGAATCAGGATTTTCAGTAGGGGAAAAAAGAAGATACAGATATAACACAGAAGAGATTAAGTTAAAAATCTCTGCAGTTGAATGTGAATTAGAAGCATAAGCATGAGTTCATTAGATAATTTATTATTTTTATTTGCTCTATTCACTGAAGAAACCTAGAAAAATTGACCATCCCAGTAGCAATAAGCATCTCCGCAACTTAGATTGTGACAATGAAATTCCAATTCTCACTTCAAGCCTTCTTGAAGAAATGACAGATACCAGGCAAGAAATGTATGAAATGAACTTGGCGTATCATGTCATACCAGAAAGTAGGAAAGCTATCAAAGACTCAGGAGTCAACATAAAAAAGCTCCCATTGGTTAGATGGGACAATCTGAGCTCCAACTTGGATAGTAATTTCAATTGATTAAAATACACCGAATATGTTTAAGTCTATGAGTTCATATTGATACGTAAAGAAATTGATCACCTTCGGAGGATGAGAATCAAGCATTCATCCTACATTTCTTGTATTAATTATGCCACTGGGTAACAAAATATCAACTAAGGAGAAGCAGCTCTTATAGAAGTATCACAAATAATAAATGAAAAACTGATAAAATTAAAATATCACAATTTTTAAATCCCCAATTAATTGAGCATCAACAGCTGATAACACAAATAATTATGTACCTCCTGAGGGGGAAAAAAAACCCTCACTTATACTATTGTCAAAGGGATCAAACATGAGTCTTATTAATTCTCTGGATACTATTAGAATTTGCATAAAATAAGGAGTGAAAATAGATTTGTTGAACTTCACCATGAATACATAATCACCAAAATTCTGACTGTGGGAAATTCTCCAGGTCAAATATATCAGGTTCTTTCACAGATAAATTATAAAAAGAAAAGAATAGAGGGGAAACCTATATATTAAAAGAGACTTAGAAGACATTTTTTTTAAGGAGTAAGACTAAATTACAGTGTCTAGGCATGTACACTTAAGTAATAAAAGTACACAGAAATTCAAATTACAAATAACTACAAAAATAATAATAGTGGTTACTTTTGTGGCTTACAGGGATGTGAAAAAGTTCTATTTCTTGAGCTGGGTGGTGGGGAGTTTATCTTATTAAGTCATTAAGCTACACATTTGTGTTTTTCTGTGCTTGTGTATTATTTTACAATAAAATGGCAAAAATCCCACTAAATATTCATTACTTACACAAAATTTATTGGTCAAATATGAATTCCTTATTAAAATAAGTACTTAGTAAAAGTTGCTGTCATGTTTTAAACTGAGGAAACTAAACTACAAAGAAGTAATTCTAGTCTGCATGATGACATCCTTCCTCAAATGGCATTAATCATCCGTACTAGTGTAATGGTATCTTGGATTAATAAGGAAACCACATAATGGACCTCTACTAAAGAAAGACAGAACAATCTGATTCATTTCATAAAGATTTATTGGGTGCCTACTATGTGCTGGATTTTTCTTTCCTGACTGAATACTTCAGGTCACAGGAAATATTTCACTAGCTATGATCAAACAAAACTCACCAAAAATATTTCATTAACTTAATCAGTAGAAAGTGTATTTCTCTAGCTTTCCATACAGCTGCATTTAAGTCACAACATGAAAGCTGACTTGTAATTTCACAGCAGGCTCCCTCTTAAAACAGCAGACTTTTTCTACCTGCCCACTGTTCACCAATAATAGCTGCTAGGCAGTGGCCAAGACTATAAGCTACCAACACAGTGCCTATACCCCTAATTTCCCTTATTAATAGAACTTCAATATTATTTATTAATAGAGTGACAACTGGATCCACCTAAAAATGATTTCTTGGCTTTCTTTGTAATAAGGCATGGTTATGTGAGAGGTAGACGTCATTTAGTGGGACTTTCAGAGAAGGATTTTAGAGGAAGCTGCTGATTCAGCTGACATGAGCCTTTTTGCCTTTCCCCCTTCCGTCTCCTTCCAGCCAGGGATACAGATGATGGAGATGTCTGCAGTTGCAGCAACCATCATGTGACCTTGGAGTTGGAATCCAGTTCTAAGTATGGCCAAGAAGAAACAAAGAGGGAACCTAGTCTCTGGTGACATTGTGGAGCCACCACAATGGCCCTTTACTGATTATTTCCAGATGCCTCTTTGCATAGAAAAACTAAAATGCTTCTGAATTTCTGTTACTCAGATGATACAATAATTTCTCTGATTATTATGAATATCAATAGTGTCAGTGTCCAATGATGAAAGCACCCAGATATACCATTTTAGAGAAATTTGGATGAAGGTGCAAATACCAACAAAAAGAAAATAGTCAGAGGTGGAAATTATACTTCATACACCCTTACATATTAAAGAAAAATTGCTGAGACTTAACAGCATAAGACTTGATGATGTGAAGAGAGAAACAAAGTTAAAATCATAAACAATGATAACATGACAACCTTCATGGTTTAACTTCTAAAACTTTTTATGGGCTATCATTAGCAACATGAACAGCAACAGCATCAAAACATTTATTAGGCATCTGTAGAACTTCAAATTATACGGAGGTAAGCACTGTTTGGCTGAAATTGACAGCATGATTTCTGCCTCTTAGGGAATATTCATATGTGCACACATTGCAACGTATGAAGGGCTTCAAGACACAAAGATTGCTATCAAGAAAAACACAATTTTTTGCAACTGCCAGGACACATCGTTTCTTTCCATCACTGGCAAGACCCTGGCAGGAATTCTTTTGGATCAGCTACTGCTCAACGATGGCAACTGTGTACTCCCAGAATAACTGTGGCTTTAAACCACAAGGCAACTAACATAATCTTTTCTCTATGTAGAAATAAGAAAAATACAGAAAACAGCCTGAATATTACTAAATTTATTGACTGCACTAAAATTTTGATGTTGTTTATAGACCTCAACTATAAATTACTACCTAGCTTTTTATGCCTATGATTTGTCAGTATCCAAGAAGCTGGTGGGACTGAGTACATTAGTCATGCGCCTGCAGTCCCAGCCACTTGGGAGGCTGAGGCAGGAGGATCACTTGAGTCCAGGAGTTTGAGGTTGCTGTGAGGTAAGCTGACGCCATGGCACTCTAGCCCAGGCAACAGAGTGAGACTCTGTCTCAAAACCAAAAAAAAAAGTCATTTTTTCACAGAATTTGAAAAGAAATTATTCTAAAATTCATTTAGAACCAAAAAAGAGCCTGAATAGCCAAAGCAATCCTAAGCAAAAAGCACCAAATTGGAAGTATCACATTACCTGACTTCAAATTATGCTACGAGGCTATAGTAAAGAAAACATTACAGTACTGGCATAAAAGTAGACACAAAGATCAATGAAACAGAATAGAGAACCCAGAAGCAAAACCATATACATACAACCAACTAATCTTTGACAAAGCAGACAAAAACGTACACTAGGGAAAGGACACAACAGTCAATAAATGGTGCTGGGAAAATTGGATAGCCACATGCAGAAGAATGAAACAATAAAAATCCTAGAAGAAAACCTAGGAAAAACTCTTCTGGACATTGACCTATGCAAAAAATTGTGACTAAGAACACAAGAGCAAATATAATAAAAACAAAAACAGACAAGTGGGACCTAATTAAACTAAAAAGCTTCTGCATAGCAAAAGAAATAATCAAAAGAGCAAACAGACAACCCATAGAATGGTAGAAAATATTTGCAAACTATGTGTCCAACAAATTTACAAGGAACTCAAACAATTCAGCAAGAAAAAAACCAAACCACCCCATTAAAAAGTGGGGAAATGTCATGCATGAACAGGCATTTTTCAAAAGAAGATATACAAATGGCTAATAAACATATGAAAAATGCTCAATATCACTAATCATCAGGGAAATGCAAATTAAAACCACAATAAGATACCATGTTACTCCCAGTAGAATGGCCATTATGAAAAAGTGAAAAAACAATAGATATTGGTGTGGATGCAGCGAAAAGAGAACACTTAGACACTGTTGGTGAGAATGTAAATCAGTACAACCTCTATGGAGATCGATATGGAGATTTCTCAAAGAACTAAAAGTAGATCTACCATTCAATCCTGCAATCTTGTAACAGAGTTGTAACCCTTCCTCCCATAGGTATGGAAGGGAAATATTGACAGTAGGGAATATGTAACACAGGGAATGGCCTGAAAAAAACAGCAAAAATATTTTCTGTCTCTTTAAAACATCCTCCACTCCTTTTTGAGAACTAAAACCTGCATCCCTGCCTCAGGCCAGTGGTTGGGAGGGGCAGGGTAATGTCTTTTGTTCTTTGTGCTACAGGACATGGCTCAGTCTGAACCTGGCAGAGGGAGGTTTTGGGTGCAGGTCATGGGATGGTCTTCAGGAAGATGGGATGATCAGGATCATCAACTGTAGTTAAACAGCAATTGCCTGAAGCTGAAAACCCATGCTTTAAAAACCTCTGTATTTCTGCTTATTATTATTAGGACGATGGCATTTTTCAGACAGTAGTCTCCATGCTCCTCCTTTGCTGACAAAGTAATAAACTTTTCTTTCCCTCTCCTCAAACCACTTGTTCCAGTTCTGATGTGGCCTCAAGGACAAGTGCTAAGCTTTAGGTAACAATCCCACTACTGGGTATCTACCCATAGGAAAAGAAATTGTTATATCTAAAAGGTACCTACACTCGTATGTTTATTGCAGCACAATTCATGATCACAAAGATATGGAATCAACTTAAGTACACATCAACTGATGAGTTGATAAAGAAAATGTGGTATGTATAATATGGACCACTACTCAGTGATAAGAAAGAATGAAATAATGTCTTTTGCAGCAACTTGGATGGAACTGGAGGCCATTACCCTAAGTGAAATAAAACAGGAGCAGAAAAATAAATGCTGCAGGTTCTCGCTTATAAGTGGGAGCTCAGCTACAGCTACACAAGGGCACACAGAGTGGTATGATGGACATTGGAGACTCTCAAGGGGGAAGAGTGGGATGGGTGAGAAGGGAAAAATTACCTATGGGTTACAATGTACATTACTTGGAGATGGGTACACCAAAAGCCCAGACTCCACCACTATACAATATATACATGTAACAGAATTCAACTTGTACTCCCAAAATTTATTAAAATTTTAAAAAGAGAAAAAAACAATAGCTAAGTAAAAAAGACATATCTTTCTGACATTTAGCTGGCTATCTTGAAAAGCTTTTGTAAAAAAATTTACATCTATAAAGGAAATTTCCATTTGTAAGGATGTCTGTCTCTGTATACAGAGGAAGAGAGGGAGGACTCAATTACTAGAAATTCTTACCACTGTTTCAAATTTACATAAGGAGTCTTACCTTTGTTTAAGGTACTTTTCCTGACCATCTTGTTTTAACTGGGCCTTTACCTCTGTACTTTTGAGATATAAATTTTTTACCTTAGTTCACCTAAGAGTCTAGAAACGCAGATTTAGGGTTGCCTAATTAACAATTGTTTAAGGCAATGAAACAGTTAATTGCAAGACTGATAGTCTGAATAGGGAAAAGAAAAACTACTTGAAAGCCAGCAAATAAGAATTCTTTATGAAAGCTATAAGATCCACTTCAGTCTGTGTCTGTATGTTCAGATGTGTTACATATATGCAATAATATTTGGCAAATTAAGCTGGTTTTAAAATTGTTGGTAAAACAAAATAGTAATGGCTTCAGAACAGTCAAATATAATTTAGACAATTTTTTCTGGGTGTATTGGTCAGAAAGTTTTATGGTATCTCTGTTACCTGTTTTAATGTTATAAAACTGCTGCTTTTGTAATATTTTTGATACTTGCTTGTTTGAGAGTTTGTTTTTGATTTTGAAACTTTGGATTCTGAGATTTGGATATACACCCAAAGTGAGGCCTGAGGACATCAATTATTAAATATAAGTTTATGTTTATATACTTTGGCATCTTATTTTTATATGGTATAGAAAAGCAAAATATATTTCGATCTGTTTAAAAAATTAAGGAAACATATCGTTCCTAAAAACTTAAGAAATGATTTTCATCTACTTTTTTATATCTAAAACAGTTTAAACTTCCTTCCTTCCTAGGTTTTCACTATAAATTAGGGTTAGAGTTATAATTAACATACGTAATTAAAACTACTAGATGTAAGAGAAGCAATTCTATGTATAGGGTGTATAAACATACATTTTTGATGAGGAAAGTTGTAAGGTATGAAAATGTGTCTGTTGACAAAAAATAATTTTGTGTAGTATAGAAGTTACTTAAAGATCATTTAAAATTGAAGGAATAAAAAAGGATATATGAAAGGGGCAGCCTTGCTGTAGTAACAGGAAAATATCACCCTACTGACATATAGGTAAAACTAAATGAATATAGAATGTTGGGAAGAGAAAAAGAATAGAAGAAAAACTTTGTATGAGACTTAAAAAGCTTTATGGAAATCTTATGAGGCCAAAATCTAAGATAAGATAGATTTGTTTAAAAGGTTTTAGTAAAATTGGCTTTAATATTGATAATACACTAATGCAAAAGTAAAATTCAGTTTACTCTTTTGAACAAAAAGTTTTTGTAGTATTAAGAGACAGTAAAATATTTTTGTTCGCCTTTTCAGTAAACTGCAAAAAAAAGTTGGAGGGAGAGCAGAGACAGATTTCATCTCATACTATCTATATTAGGCCTTTTAATTGTTTGAAAAACTGAGTATCCAAAAAATAAAGGTTTTTGCTTTTAAAATCTTTTAATTATCACTTTGTTTAAATGAATGACTATTATTTTGCAGTGACCTATGATCCTGTTTTGATTGTTTTAAGCCTCTGATGTATTTGACAGGTTTCCCAAAATCAAATTTCAAATTCAAAATTAAGGCTTTTTGACTTCAAACTAACTTTGAAGACTTCAAACTACAGAGGGTTCCTGCAGCATCCAAAAGAAAGATGATATACAGGTTTATTTGATATGTTAAACTATATGAAAAGCATTATCAAATAAGAAATGATGTTTAATCTTCAAGTTATATTTGTATAGATATGTTATTAGTATACGTTCCAAAATTATATGAGATTCCTAAAATTCTGAAACTTCTTGTTATCTTATCAGTCATAATTATGGTTAGTATGTTAAATTATTGCAGGCCACAGAAGTAACCAAATTTCCTTGTCAATTGTACATTTAACTATTACCATTTTAAGTCATTTCCATAGTTAATTGCTGAATTCTGATGTAGTTTCTAAAAACTTCACAAGGAAATAAAATCCTAGAGTATTGTGTCTTCAAGGAGGTTCATGGAAAGGATAAAAAGAACTCTTATCAGCACTCTTGAATACAGTTTTCTGATAACTTTAGGATATCATTTGGACTAGGTAAGAATTCCCAGATTCTAACGAAGAGAATGACTGGTTTATAAAACTGCTAACCCAAGAAAAGGACAAAAATTAATTAAATACCAAGGAAATACTCTGCCAGATTTTCATGCTAAATCAGCCAGTACTGAAATTGTTAAGATATGCAGTTTGAATGAACTCCATGGTCCAAGTCAAATTACCTGTGATAACTCATTTAAACAGTACTATGCACCTGGACTGGAGAAACAAAATTGATATTTAAAAAGATAGAAATCCAATGTTAAATGTGGACTCATGGAGAACCTGGATGGCTGCCTGATCCTTCCTGAGTCCTTAAAGCTTCCATTATTAAAAGCCCTATACTCCATGACTCATCATGGAAGAGATAAAGTGATCCAAATTATATAAAAAATACATATTGGTTTGGTGACTGTCCTAAATTCTAAAATGGTTTATGACCATCGTCTGGTTTGTCAAATCCATAATCTTGGGAAGATAATAAAAACTTGGATGATTAGGAAATGTGTTTCTTTTATAGGACATTCCTGGAGAAATCTGCAGTAATAGAGGTACTTGTTTCACTGGACAAGTTGTGAAACAGTTAAATAAGGTATTACAGATACAATAGCATTAGGCAAAGCTAACTAAATCTACTGGATTGGCTTGGTTAAGGATACTGCAGATTGATGACAGTGAGGTCCACTTCTGGTGGAAGACGGAAGTTGACCTCTTATGAAATAGTCACTGGAATAGTCACTGCTCCTGATAATAGAACCTCATGCATCTTCCGCTCCTACACTCAGATAGGACCAAATACTGCAAGACTTTAATGCATTATGCCAAAGTGTATTTTCAACAGGTAAAGGGAGCCTTTTTATGATCCACCAACTGAAGACAATCAAATCCTTCACAATTTAGCACCTGGAGATTGGGTCTTCCAGGAACAACATCAGAGAAAGACTGCCCTTGCCACCCACACTGCAGCAAGATTTCAGGACCTCAAATCTTGGGTCCAAAATCTCACAACTCCAACGGGCCCCTCCAGACTCTTGGAACCATAAGTCCTTTGGAAACCTTAAGGTAAAGCTAACCAGGGAAGATTCTCCCCAGAATCAGATGGCATCCAAGATGTGGACAGCTTTCCCAAGATCATAGATAAGACTTCCCTGCTATTATGAGACTCCTGCCTCTCTTCATTTTTCCTTGCTTATTCCTCTATGAATAATAGAACAGGAAAAGGGGTCTTGTGTGCACCTATAGGTTATAATTTTATTTGTGAAGGATTTCACAGCCAACTTAATACATGGGCAACATTATTCCTTGGTGGATGGAAGATGATGGGCCATTGTGGGCAAGGAATTTTAATGGTACTTTTGTTGCTCCATAATCGGTCAGAATCAGAACATTGGTCTATTCTTCTTAACCTACATCATAGGTTAAAAAAAAAAAAATTGCCAGGAGGTCTTCACACTTCTGGTTGGACGTAATTTGTCAGGTCTCATTTTCCACGGTTTGGCATAAAGGAGGCAATGATTAAAAATATGTTCCTCATGGTAGGCTCTATAGAAGATTCTACTAAAAAGTCTATGGTTGCACAACAGACTTGTTTAAATTCTCTTGCTAAAGTTGTGGTAGATAATAGAATTGCTCTAGATTACATACTGGCAGAACAGAGAAACATCTGTGCAGTTGCTGACACTTCTTGTTGCACATGGATGAATACACTGGTTATTACAGAGATTCAATTGTAGGGGATTAATGAACAGCCTGCTTAGCTGAAACAAATAGACTCTATCTGGCTCATTCTTTGATCTATTTGATTTTAGTAAGTTTGGTATATCAGGACCCTGGCTAAGGAGCATACTACAAACTCTTGGTATTATCCCCCTGATAGTCATAATAGTAGTCTCCCTGGCACACTGTATCCTCTCAAAAATTTTAAATGTTTGCATGCAGCCATCTATAAAATGCCCAATGGTCTGATTGGAATGACAAAAATCTGAAGAAATGCATGACCGTAAGAACACTATAACCTATGAATAAGGTCCTGAAACAGGAAACCCAAAATCATGGTAACTGAGAGTAGTGCTAAAGCCCTAAGTTTTGGTCACATGCTCACCTAAATAAGATCCTGACCAAAAGGGAGAATTGTTAAACAAAATTATGAGGAGTCACTGTTTTGGACTGAGCTCATGCACTAGGCCTCAACAGATCAGATCAAACCAAAATGGAGTCATTCATGCTAAATGTGACATAATCAAAATAAAACTTTAGATTTCAAAATAGATCAGGACTTTTTTTCCTCTCTCCTTAAAACAGGAGATTCCAGCATAAGGAGGTTCCCTCTGCCCTAATCCTCACAAAAAAATAATCTGAAGTTTTGTCCCTATCTTACAAAATCCACTATTCTGCTATTTCCCAGTGGGATTTGAGACCAAATAAGTACATTTATTATGGTGACAGACTGACATCAATGCCTAAAGTTTTGGTCAATCTCTCAAAATTGAGAGGCTGGCTGGGCACAGTGGCTCACACCCGTAATCCCAGCACCTTGGGAGACCAAGGCAGAAGGATCACTTGAGGCCAGGAGTTCAAGACCAGCATGGACAACATAGTGAGATCCTGTCTACAAAAAAAAAAAAAAAATTTAAATTAGCTGGGCATGGTGGCATATGCCTACAGTACTAACTACTCAGGAGGCTAAGGCAGGAGAATTGCTTGGGCCCAGGAGTTTAAGGCTACAGTGAGCTATGATCATGCCACAGCACTTTAGCCTGGGTGGCAGAGCAAGACTGACTTTAAAAAAAAAAAAAAAAAAAAGATTGAGAGGTTGACCAAAAGGGAGGACAGAAGGGAAGAATTTTTAAATTAAGTTTAGCTGAGAGCTGCCTCCTCACATATTTTAAGTTTGGCCTAAAGGTTTCTCTGTACATAATGTATTATAACCTAACTGGATATATAAACAGTCAGTCTATAACCTACTCTTATACCAATTACTGGGTTTTAGCCAATCACAAGTGGCTGATCGTTCAAACCATGTTCAAATAAGGCAAACACCAAACTGTAACCAATCTAGTTGCTTCTGTTCCTCACTTCAATTTTCTGTTTATCACTTTCTTTTTTCTGTCCATAAATCCTCTCCAACCATGAGGCAGTACATAGTCTCTCTGAACCTAGTTGGGTTCAGTGGGCTACCCAATTCATGAATCCTTCTTTGCTCAATTAAACTCTGTTAAATTTAATTTGTCTAAAGTATTTTTTTAACAGCAGATGTGACTAAGTTAAGGATCCTGAGATGAGGAGATAATCCTTGAGGGCCCTAAATGCCATCACATGAAGCCTCATAAGAGACAGGCAGAGAAATATTAGGGACAGACACAAACAGGAGAAGACCACTAAAGACAAAGTAAAGACATATGTAGTCACAAGCCATTGAATGCCAACAGCCACCAGAAGCTGGAAGAGGCAAGGAAGGACCCTCTCCTAGAGCTTCTGGAGGGAGTGTAGCCTTATCCACGTATTGATTTTGGACTTCTGGCTTCCAGAACCATGAGAAATAAATTTTGGTTGCTTTCAGCCACCAAGTTTGTGGTCATTTGTTATAGCAGACCTAGGAAATGAATAAATACTCCATCGTATTCCAGAACCTATCATTCCTTGTACCATCTTTTCTCTTGGCTAGCAAAAAGATCATTCATACATTTATCACATCTTACTGAAAGGCTACTATGTGCCAGACTTTGTTCTTGATACTTGTAATAGAAGGGTAAATGTCTTCATGGACATTGGAAGAGATGGACAGTAAGCATGTAAATGAATAAGATAATTTTAGACAGAAGCATAGTGTAAAATATAAATGGAATGGAATAGGGAATGACTGGGAAGAAGGCTCCTTTAGCTCCTGGGGTCAAGGAAGCATGCTCAGAAACCATATTTGATCTGAGTTTCATGATGAGTGGTAAATGCCCATACAGATAATAGGAGGAAGACACTCCTGACAGAGGGGAAAGCAGGGAAAAGGTCTTGAGTCAGAAATTATCTCGGCATATTGTAGGAACAGAAACAAGGCCAATATGGCTGGAGAGTGACAAAAGAGGGAAGGAATGGTAAGACATAAACTTAGCAAGGAATGCATGGGCTAGGCCATGCAGGATATTTGTATCAATTATCTATCGCTACAATAATACTGTGTAACAAATACATGCAAAACTCAGAAGGCATACAACAACAAATTATTTATTAATGCTTATGCTTTTGGGGTCAGCAGGGAGTCACCTAGGCAGCTCCGCTGACCTCGACTGGAGTTGCTGTAATATCTGGTGTTTGAATGGATGCACGCTGACTGAGGATGTCCTCAACTATGGCAGCTGGAGTAACATGGCTCTCCTCCATGTGGCTTTCTCCAGCAGGCTAGGAGGGAAGTGTTCTCATGGTGATGGCAGAGATTCAAGAGGGAATTTCCAAAGTGCAAGACCATCTCAAGCCTCTGCTTGCATGATATCTGATAATATCTTGTTAGGTAAAGCAAGTCACATGCCTGAGGCCAGAGTTAAAGTGTGGGCAGGTCACCTGAAGGCACTCCAAAGTTACACAGCATGGATACAGGGAACAAAGAAGAAGTAAAGCCATCATGACAAGCATCTACAGATATGTAGGGCCTTGATAAACTAATAAATATGACAAATTTAAATAGGATGATAACATACACAAATGTTGTAGGAGTTCAGAAAGACGATTTGGCTGTAGTACCCAGAGAAAGCTGCAAAGAGAAGGTCTTGAAGGTTATTTTGGATTTAGACAGGTGGAGACACAAGATGAGGGAATTTTAAGAGCAGGGAATATTGTAAACAAAGTAATGATGGCAAAAAAAAAAGAACAATAAATACATCAAATGAAAAAAGACTGGCATACTTAATATCAAGCAAGAAGCTTTCCTCTGATCCAATCTATCACAAACGCAAGAAAATGAAGTAAAACAAATGAATCACACATTCCTCCTACATAATAAAACCACTATATTTCAAAATGGTTTGAGAGTCTAGAGTCCTCAGTATGATCAGCAGGAATCTCTGAGGGCTACAGACAGTCATGAGAGCACAAACATAAGATTCCTAACATGTGTGACAATGAAGACTCAATGCACTATTTATCACAATGGTGAAGAAACCTGAAATTATGAATCAATGTATACAATATAACAATTCTTGCTGGTAACCCAATGTTGAAAGCTATCATCAGATTGTTATTATGGAAGCATACTATCAGGTGACTCCAAAATTGCTAAGAATCAAAACAATACCCAAGAATCATCTTCACAAAGTAGCTGAAAAATTAGCCATGGAACATAATTTTAACCATGTTTATATAACTCTTAATGTTACTTTTATCTTGATTTGTGCCAATAAGGTGTTAAGGCAATTTCCAAGATACTAGTCTAAAAATTGGTGATGTACAATTCACTACCACTGGCTCTTCATTTGGCTTTTTAAACAATTTTATTAATTCTGTTTCCATGGTACTAAGAGCAACATACCATCTAGTAATGATATCCTGGGAAGCAGTCAGTCCACTAGTGCTTATAGAGAGAGATGAATTCAAATCCTCATACAGTTAACTAAAAAGAGGAAACCACACGCAAGGCAGGCTCATAATTCAAATACATATTGTTACGACATAATTATGTAAAGCAATTAATCCACGTTTAGCTGCTGAAACAGTAGAACAAAGCTTGAGAATATCAATGTTTTTATGGTCTCATATGCCCAACTGGTCTCATAGCTGCTGTACTAATTACAGTAGAACATCATAAACTCCCCCATAGCTCCACCCCACCATCCCACAAATCCACTACATCGAGCATGATGAGAAGATACCATGATTAGAGCAAAATGGAAGAGCTTTACCACCTTCACCATCCTCAGCTTGGTCCCATATCTAGGAAGAGTCTTTAAATACTCCCTACAAACCTGTATGCTGGAAGACTTAAATCTTTCTTAGCCCTCGAATTAAAAATAAAATCAAGCTGATTCTTAGAAAAAAACTGGAGTCAACTTATCAACCAAATTCAAACTCTCTCAGAAGAATAACCTCCTTATTCCACTGCTGAATTCTGAGAGGTCTAAATGCCCTCCAGGAGTTACTCTTCCCTGCCAACTACATAAACACACAACTCAAAAACACACACACACACACACACACACACACACACACACCCTTCTAAGGGAGTGCCAGGACTAATTGTATTGCCAGCCAAATCTACAGCACCATGTACTGTTGTCCTTGCTCTCCATCCAGATGTGAGCCCCTCTAGTCATCTATCTTCCCCACACTTTCATCTCTAAACAGCTATGGGCTTCCTCTCCAATCTTAATACTATTCCTTCTGAATAACAAACACTCTTAGTCTTCACTTATCTTTTTACCACCATATATACTTAAGAAGTGGGAAAGAGAACGAATGTGTGTCCCACAAATTCAGCAATGCCACTTTTCATTCTCACCATGCTATATCATTTTCCATCTTTAAATAGTAATGTTTCCTTATGCCACACCCTCTTCTGTCCAGAACCCAATTTTTTCTGCATTCCCCAGTAAATCACTGGCATATTGTTTATTATATTTTCACTGTCTCCATTTATTCTCTTCCCATTCTCCTATCATGGTTCAGTACCTACCAGTGTCATCAAAACTGCTTCATTAGGTCACCAATGACTACCACATGGCCAAACCAAAGATAAATTCTCAGTTCTAATGTTATTCAACCTGTAGCATTTGGCAAAGCTGATCACTGTGCTTTTCTGCATTTATTGAGATGATCATGCTTTTTCTCCTTTATTCATTTAAAGTGGTGAATTTTACTCATTTTTTTGTAAATTCAACCACTTTACATTCCTGAAATAAACCTCACCTGGTCATGAAATAGGATCCTTTCCACGTAACTGGATTCTATTTGATAATATTTTTAGGATTTTTACATCTGTGTTCATTAGAAAGATTGGCCTATAATTTTCCCTTCTTGTAATATCCTTGTCATGTTTTGGTTATCAAGTTTATACCAGACTCATGAAGAGTTGGGAAGTATACGAGTAAGAATTCAATCAGAGAAGCAGAACCAAACACTTATACATTACTGGGACACAGCCATACCCCTTCATTTAATATTCTAAATGGGCTGCTTTTATGCTACAATGGCAGAGTTGAGTAGATGTGACTTTATGACCCAGAAAGCCCAAAATGTTTATTGTCTGGCCCTTCACAGAAAGTTTGCTAATTCTTGACCCAGTTCACCTAAGTTGTCAACTTTATTTGTAAAATGTTGCTTATAATTTTCACCTTTTTTTGTCTGTAAGATTTATAGTAATGTCCCCTTTTCCAATTCTGATATTAGTAACTTACATTTTCTTTCTTTCCGGATCAAGTCATTAATTTATTAATCCTTTGACTTTTAAAATTTTTTCTGTTGTATGATGGATTTCTATTTTATTAAGTTCTACTCTTATATTTAATAATTCCTTCATTCTATTTTCTTTGGGTTTATTTTGCTGTTCTTCTAATTTCTTAAGATGTAAGCTTAGATTGTTGATTTTTCAACTTTTTTATTTTCTAAAATATGCTATTTTACTTTCTAAAATAGAGTTATAAATGTCCCTTTTAGTACAGCATGAACTGAATCCTCAAGCTATATCATAAATTCATTATCTTCACTTCGAAGTATTTTTAATTTCTATTGTGATTGCTTTCTTGAACTACACATTATTTCAAAGTGTATTGCTTAATTTCTAAACATCTAGATTATGTGGGGGTTTTTTTGTTATCGATTTCTAGTTTAATTTCAGTGTGATCACAAAATACAATCTATGATTTCAAACATGAAATTTGTTGAGACCTAGGACATCAAAGCAATCTTATAAATGAACCCAGTTGAGCCATTTACACTCTTGACTTCAATACTATAAAACTATAGTGATCAAGATAATGTGGTATTCCAACAAGGACTGACAAAAAGATCAATGAACAAATCAGAAAGCCCCAAAATAGGTCTGGACTTTTAGTCATTTGATTTTTGACAAAGGCACCAAAGCAACACAATGGAGCAAAGAAAATCTTTTCAACAAGTGGTACTGAAACAGGTGGATATCCATGCAAAAAAAAAAAAAAAAACGAATTCAACCTTTAACTCACACCATATACAAAAATTAATTTGAAATGGATCATAGACCTAAATGAAACATTAATAGCTAAAGCCATAAAACATTTAGAATAACTGTAGGATATCTTCATGTTTTAGAGGTAAGTAAAGGTTTCTTAGAACATAAAAAGCAGTAACATTAAAGAAAAGAATTGATAAATTAGGCTTTATCAAAATGAAAAACTTATGTTCATCAAATCATCCCAGTAAGAAAATGAATAGTTGGGAGAAAGATTGAGAGTTAATATTCACCTATATCTATAGCAAAGTACTAGTATTTAGGATATATAAAGAACTCTTACAACTCAATAATAAAAAGAAACATTCCTCACCCCAAAAATTAAGCAAGAGATTTAAACAGACACTTCACAAAAGAAGATATATGAATAGCTAACAAGCACATGAAAAGGTGCTCAACATCATTGGTTAGCAGGGAAGAGCAATTAAAACCACGATGAGATATTACTATTCATCTACCAGAATAGCTAAAATTAAAACTGACAACATGAAATGATGGCGATGATGTGGAGCAACCAAAACTCAGCTAACACATTATGGGGTGAAGTGTAAAATGGTACAACCGCTTTGGACAATAATCCGGCAATTTCTTATAAAATTAAACATACATTTACCTTATAACCTGGCAATTCCATTCCTATGTATTTACCCGAGAAATAAAAACATATATTCAAAAATAGACTTGTACAAGAATGTACACAGCAGTCTTATTCTTAGTAGCCAAAAACTGTATGTAATTCAAAAATCCATCAATAGGAAAATGGATAAACCAATTGTGGTATATTTACAAAATGGTAATTAAAAAAAGGAATTATTGATTCACACATCACAGATGAATGTCAGATATGGTAAGTGAAAGAGAACTTGGATAAAAGACTACATAACGTGTTTCAAATATGTCCATCCTTCGGGTAGTGCGCATTGCCCTCCTTGTGTATACAAATACCCCTCCCCTCCTCCCTCTTCCCCCTCCTCCCACCGCCCTCCCCCTTCCCCAGCATCCACTAGATGTTGTTCTGATATGTGCATTTATGTGTTGATTAGTTAATACCAATTTGATGGTGAGTACAAATGGGTCCCGTTCTGCTGCTCTTGTGGTGCTCCACTTTGGATAATGGGCTTAAGTTTAATCCAGGAAAGTGTAAGAGGTGCTAGATCACTGTCATTTCTTATGATTGAGTAATATTCCATTGTGAACATATACCAAATTTTGATAATCCACTCATGGATTGACGGGCACTTGGGTTGTTTCCACATTCTTGCAATAGTGAATTGTGCTGCCATAAACATTCGTGTGCAGATGTCCTTATCGTAGAATGTTTTGTGCTCTTTTGGGTAGATGCCTAATAGTGCTATTGCTGGATCGAATGGTATTTCTATTTTTAGAAGGATGGACATATTTGAAACACGGACTTCGGTGGGGGGGGAACCAAGGGCAACACACCTAACCTAATCATCTGTACCACGGGAAGGGCGGCGGGAGGAGGGGGGAGGAGGGAGGAGGGGACGGGTATTTGTATACACAAGGAGTGCAATGCGCACTACCCGAAGGATGGACATATTTGAAACACGGACTTCGGTGGGGGGGGAACCAAGGGCAACACACGTAACCTAAACATATATACACCCATAATTTGATGAAATAAATTAAAAAAAAAAAAAAAAAAAAAAACTACATAACGTATGATTCCCAAACAGGCAAAACTAATTCACAGTGGATAAAATTAGAACAGTAATTGCCTCATAGCAGAGGGTTAGATAATAGGGGTAGAGGGTAAATGGTGGTGTAAATAAATTATAAAGAAGCAAGACATAACTTTCTGGGATGATGGCAATGTCCTATATCTTGAAAGGAGTTTGGCTTAAATAGGTGTACACATGGTTAAAACTCAGCAAATGTGCACTCATGGGATATGCATTTCATTTCTGTAAATTTTACCTCAAAAGAAAAATCTATAAACAGATATTAAATTCCAGTTGATATGCATATTGAAGTATTTCACAGAAAATGTACCAATATATGCAATATACTTTGAAATGTATTAAAACAATAAGATAACTAATAAAGAAATGAAAGGATAGAGGGACAGAAATAAAATGTTAATGGTAGAATCTAGGTGGAAGTATATGGGTTGTTCACTATAGAAATTTGAGAAGGAATTTTAAGTTTTCTTATATCTTCTGATAATATTAAGTAGCAATCTTGGCTTTTACATTCATGAAATTCACCATTAAGAAATTCTTGATTCTCAGTTAACCAATGACCAATTACCATTTGATCTTCAGTGAATTTGCTGGTAACACAAAGATATGTTAATTGAAGGAAAGAGAAGTTTAATAAAGTGATTTAAAAACATATAGTGTTAGTTGTAGTTCTTCAGAAAATGAAGATTACATTTGAGATAAACCTTTTGCCTTTACCAAGTTTTCTGAACCACCCAAGCCCATCTGGCAATAGTTTTTCTTCTTTGAAATTTCTTTCTACCACTTGGGGACGTTTCATGTTCAGCATCACGGAAAAACAAATCTACTATGCTTCATTGCATATCAGAGTAACCAATGTTTTTTTTTAAGTTATCATTTGAAAAAATTGGAAACTATTTCCATAATTAAATGGTTATGAGAAAACCTCATAATGTTCAGAGGCTATGACAGTTTAAGCAAAATAAAGGAAAAACATTAACTAGCTTTTCTAAGCCATCAAAATGGTTTGGATTTGGTCCCAATTTTGGGTGAAGATCAGCAAAACCCATTTATCTGGTGGAAATTTTTTAAAAATACATATTTATTAAATATTTATTACACTCCAAGAACAACATCTAAGAAAAAAAGATTACCATTAACAAGAACTTTTGTAGATTAAACAGGCACCTCCAAAGCTGGTTTCAACTCTGAGAAACAAACCAGGGCACAACCAACATTAAAAAGATAAGGAAGCTCTAAGATCAAAGAAGTCAGAGGACTTCAGGGTCTTTGTTTACAAATATATTCAAAAAAGATTTGCCTAAAAAGATTTAAATAGTCCCTAAGAGAATCAGCATGTAATTACATCTACCTCTGAGAAAATATTAATATATAACACTTAAGTGAAACGGACAAATTATACAATAATGTAAACCCTAAAACAAACTAAAGGAGAAATAGAGAAATTAAAATATTCCTATAGTCACTGAAGAAAGCAAATCATTAAAAAAAAACCACACACAAAGAAAACACCAAGCCCCAATAGTTTAACAGGAGACAAAACAAAAAGAATAAACCTTGCCCCCAGTTCGTTTTATGAAGTTAATACCACCTTAATGTCAAAGCCAGACAAAATCAATATTAAAAAGGGTAATTACAGATCAATTTCATTCATAATAATAAATGTAAAATGCACTAAATCAAATATTGCCAAATTAAAAAGTTTGTTTTATGAACACATGGTTAGTTTAACACCAGAAAAATCTGTCAATTTAATTTACTAAAAACTGAAGGAGAAAATGGTATAATTATCTCAACAAATGCAGAAAAAACATTCAGTAAGATTCAATGAGAATTCATGAAAAAAACTATTAGTAAGCCACAAATAGAAAAAAACAACCTGCACTTTATAAAGAATGTCTATAAGAAACCCACAGCAAACATCATGCTCAATGATGAAACATTAAAATAATTTTCTGTAAAATCAGTAACACTGCAAAAATGTTATTTCCATTTCCAATATTTACTGGATGTTCTAGCCAATGTGTATGAACCTACAAACCAGACATACAAACACACACAATATATAAGCAAATTTATAAGAAAGAAATAAAATGCCACTATTTT
>NW_012148797.1:911808-931909 GCF_000956105.1 Propithecus coquereli | reverse complement strand
TTTAATACATTTAGGCTGGGAAAAGCCTTTCAGAAGGAAGATACTGCAGAAAAATCAGTTGTTGCTCCTTCCCTGGAACAATATAAAAATGATGATTATAAAGAATAATTCTGTCAACAAATACATTCAAGATCTTTATGAAGAAAACAATATTATTTATTCAAATATTAAAGAAATCTAAACAAATACAGAGAAATATCATGTTCATGGATAATAAATTATCTTAAGGATGTCAATACCTCTCCAAAACCAATCTATAGAACCAATGCAATTACAGGTTGAGCATCCCAAATCCAAATCCTGAAATTCAATGTACTCCAAAATCTGAAACTTTTTGAGCACCAACATGATGCTCAAAAAAAAAAACCAAAAGCCCACTCACTGGAGCATTTCAGATTTCAGACTTTTGGATTCAGGATGCTGAATTGATTTAACACAAATATTCCAAAATCTGAAAAAGCCCCAAATCACTTCTGGTCCCAAGTATTTTGGAGAAGGGATACTCAATCAATCTGTATCTTAAAATCCCATTAAGTTTTCTCACAGAACTTGAAAAGCTGATTTTAAGATTTATATGGAAAGAATATGACCAAGAAAGTCAAGGACCTGCTGTAGAAGAAAAACAAGTTGTTCAGTAGAGGGCTGGGAAACTTGACTTAGTAGATATCAAAAATTATTTTAAAGTTATATTAACTAAGATTATAAATTTGGCTGTGGAATAGAGAGTTCAGAAGGGAGCCCACACATACGCAGAAATCTGATGTACTACAGAGATGGCATACAGATCAGTGGGAATAGGATGCATTATTCAAGAAATGTATAAGGATAGTGGAAAAAGTAAAATTGTATCTCTCACAACACACACAAAATTCCAGATAAATTAAAAATTTAAATGTGAAAGTCAAAACACTTAAACTCTTAGAAGAAAATATATGGAAATATGCTAATAATCTAAGGGTTGGGAAGAATTTCTAAAAAATAACACATTAAAAGTACTAACCATAAAGAAAAAAGAAGAAATTTAAACTTCAAAATTAAGAATTTTGGTACACCAAGCGACATCATAAAGGGGTTGAAAGATGTAACAAACTAAGAGAAAATAGTTTACAACATATAACAAATAATTAATATCCAGAATATATAAAGAACTCCCATAAATCAATTAGAAAAAGATAACAATGGAAAAACATACGAAGCCAAAGGAAAAAAAAGGCATTTTACCTAAAAGGAAAGATAAATGGGTCATAAATATATGGAACCTCTTTGGTAATTAGGGAAATATAAATTAAAAGGACAATGAGGTACCCAAGTGTTGTCTTAACACATGGAACAATAGGAATTCTCATATCCTGCTGGTGGAAGCATAAACCGCTTACTACTACTCTGGAAAACATCTTGGCATTAGTAAAGCTGAACATAAATGTACTCTATGATGCAGAAAGTCCACACCTAGAAGTATACCCTAGAAAAAACTGCTATACACATGTACCACAACACACATACAAGAAGGTACTCTCTTAGGTACAGTGGCTCACACCTGTAATTCCAACTACTCAAGAGGCTGAGGTAGGAGGATCACTTGAGCCCAGGAGTTCTAGGCTGCAGTGAGCTGTGGTCATGCCACTGCACTCTAGCCTGAGAAACAGAACCAGATCCTGTTACTTAAAAAAAAAATGTATTCTCTTACTCAGTGGGCTCAAAATTAAAAATTAACTCTGAAATGTTTCATTAAAAGTCATACAACACACACTCATCATCCAAAATTAATGTTTATGGGACACACTTTTTTTAGGGACTTCTTATTCATTAATTGCTAAATTCATTAATAAATATCAGTAATATTACCCTTCTGTAAATGTAGAGATAAAATATACCTGACAAGTCACTTTTTGATATAGCATGAACAGCTTTTTGTTCACACTGACAGGCACATGTACTTTAATCACCAAAGTCTGTATCGAGTATTTATAAAAGTAAATCCTTTTTGAAGATTATTTCAATTTAATCAGGATTAAAAGAAAACTTTTATCCTTATCATCCTTGAGTGAAATAACTTCATTTTTAATATCTTTCTTAATCAGAAAATACACAGAAGGAAACAATAATATAGAGAGAGCTTGATGTCCTGTGGTCTTCCTTAATAACAACCCATTTTCAAGAGACTATAATCTACTCAACAGAAAGCATTCTACCAAGTATCTTAATCAGATTGAGAAAAGTCATACTCGAAATAAACAATATTTCACTAAAACCAGAACAATGTAGGTATTAGCAGCTATACAAAAGGTTAGCCTCAATCTGATGAGTCATTTCTAAAAGGATGAAAGTATAATTCTTTGACGTGCTTTCTATTCAAGCTGAAATATATATAAAGGTAGAGAATCGTTTACCAAGCAGGTTGACTGAGACATTTTTCTTCATTTTACACAACCTTGTTTGACTCTATGCGAACATCGAACTAAGAATGGCAAAAATGAGTCGCTCTTCCTACATACTAATACTAACTTTTGCTTTGTTTTCTCAAGGTATTTTACTTTCAGCCTCCAAGTCCATAAGAAATTTAGAAGATGACATGGTATTTAATACATTTAGGCTGGGAAAAGCCTTTCAGAAGGAAGATACTGCAGAAAAATCAGTCGTTGCTCCTTCCCTGGAACAATATAAAAATGATGAGAACGGTTTCATGAACAATGAGGAAAACAAAAATTCAAAGGTAAGTGGCAATGTGACCAATGTGACTTGTTTATTTCAATGGAAATTTAAATGATTTTTATAACTTCTAAAAAAAGTAAAATTGATATCTCTATTTTATAAACAGAAGTATATGCAAATAGTCACAGTATACATTAAAATAACAGATGGTATTTCATACATACCAGGTGGTTCCTTCCATCCTGGAAAATTCCTCTTATCCAAAAGTTTTTTTTTCCAATAAACTTATATCTGAAGTATTTTTAAAGAGTCAAAAACGGTGCAGAGCACCTCTGAATTGAGCAATAAGAATATTAAACACTTGTATTATAGTTCTATTCCCAATAAGACAGCTAAAAAACAAATCAACCTTCTCTTTACAGAACACAGGCTTCAAACACAATTTCTTAAATCATGGTCTGCCACTGAATCTAGCTATAAAACCTTATCTTGCACTAAAAGGATCTGTAGCTTTCCCAGCTGAGAATGGAGTTCAGAATACTGAATCAACACAAGAAAAGAGAGAAATTGGGGATGAAGAAAACTCAGCTAAATTTCCCATAGGAAGGAGAGATTTTGACAGTAAGTAGTCTTTTTAAAACTCAATGCTTACATCTTAAAAGAGAACTCTTGAGTTTAACTGAATTTGGATCCAATCATAACAAAATCAAATAAGACCATGGTTCAATTACTGTTGATATTAAGTGATACCTGCCAAAAATGTGGGATTAAAAAGCCTTTAATTAAGCCAGGTGTGGTGATGTGCCTGTAGTCCCAGCTACTAGGAAGGCTGAGGCAGGAGGATCACCTGAGCTCAGTTCAAGACCCACTTGGGCAACATAGCAATACCCACATCTCTTAAAAAAAAATTAAAACGATAAAAATGCATTTAATTAGTTATTATAATTTTGTTTTACTCAGAATTAGTTTTACTAGATCCATTTCTTTCCCCTAATATATACTGTGTGATAATTATAGTTCTTTAAACAATTTAAACTTTTTTTCCCTTCAGTGCTCAGGTGTATGCTGGGAAGAGTCTACCGACCTTGTTGGCAAGTTTGATACCTGTTGGTCCACATCATCTTTCAAGAAGACAACAAAAGCATTTAATTGCCAGTGGGAGGAAAGCCCTTAATGTTACTCTAACTTGTGTATTATTTTAAATGTCTGTTTTAAAAGAAAGCAGTGTTAAGATATATCAGTAACCTAAATGATATGCTTTTCCTGTGCATTAAACTTTGTGAAAATCCTGCATAATTATGACTTACTAGTATTTTTGAACAATGCTTAACATACTAACCATACTAACCTTACATACACTCCAGATCAAAATAATAGAGCATCATCATTTACACCTTAATCTCTTAAAAATTAAGTATGTCTTTGGTGAATAGTTTAAATATATATAAATCTAAAGCACATAAAAGACAAATTCATAGTCTAAAATACTGAGTTAACTTTGTCTGGCCAATACTCAACTTGCCCTTGGCAGTACACTTACTGCCTCTTGCTACTCTGGCTAGTTTGCATTCCAATTTATTATGTGAACTGTTTGATGTCTTAGGTATCTTAACATTTTTATGTTGAGGTGGGTCATTTCCATTATCAGAGAGAATGTTTTCACCATCCAAATCCACCTGTTTCCTTTTCGAGGTTTTATTTCCTGTCTGACTACTTGATTTTCTTGATAATTTTTCATTTTCACTCCTGTCCAGATGAACATTTCCAAAACTTGTTCCAATTGTTGATCTTCCAACAGGTGAATTTATACCCTCTGTTATGCAAGATGAAAAAGGGAAAGGAATTATATAATATTTAGTATATTACTCATGAGAATTTTACAACGAACTTTTAAAATGGCTAAAATGTACTCAAAAACTTATTTAAAGTAAAATAATGCTATAAATTACATGATTAACAAATACAGCAACATTACTATCACATTACCTTTCACTTTACCATACTACCTCTCTCATCCCTACCAACAAATATTTGTTTGAAGGCATGACATTTAATCCTTAAACAAATGCTAGAAATCATTTAGTTAAATCAAACTGTCCTATTCCTACCCATAAATTTGTACTTAGATTTAACTTTTTAAATAAACTCATATCTTTAAAAATATAAACCTTTACATTTCATAGTACTTTGCATAATAATCTAGTTTTTCTTAAGTTAAAATCAATTAGTAGACAAAAATTAAATTGTTGCTTAATTACTCAAATAAGGTCAGTTACCAGAAAGGTCATTTTCCATGTGAAGAACATGCAAAGGTTTTGATGCTGAATTAACATTTTTCCAACTATCCTTGCTTATCATGCAGTCATCTTTATAAGTACAAGCAAACTGGGATCTAATTAAGGTTTGTTTCATCTGGTAACAGAAAGAAAGAAGAAAATATGCAATTTATTGATTATTTTGATTTGTTTTTTCATCTAGATAGATATATACCCTATAGTAAACAAGGTATCATAAAAAATTCCCCTAAAAATTACATTATTCATTGAAAACTTTTATTTTATTTTAAACTCATTCATTGCTATGGCTAGCATTTTTGTCCTTTTCTGCAAAACTAGCTTTCTGTATATTTTTAATTTTTTGTAAAAGTTATTAAAAAACTAACTTTAGACTCTTCATAGGCCTTTGTTACATATTCCTGTGTCTGGGCTGCTTTAGAGAGCAAGTTTCATTATAAGGAAAATAATAATACACACAATATACATAATCATAGAAAAATACAAGTTCTTTCTAAGAAACACACAGAACACAACTCTTTTAGAAAAAAAATAGCATAGAAAATTCAAGAAGTTGGAGAAGGGAGAAATGCTAAAATGAAAAAAAGAATTAAGAGCAGTCAAAAGAAATAAAAACAGAAAACTAGCAAAGTAACCACAAGATAAAACAAAATGGTGTTGGAAAGGCATTACTTCTTGAGTATTTAGGAAAACAAGAAAGATAATTCAAATATATCATTCTAGAAAGATTTGACTGATTTAATGGTCAAAAATGCAAAATATGCCCTTGCATTTATCTTCAAATATCAAATAGGAGGGCCTAAATTTCTACATATATGGTAGAAAATTCGAAAGATAATAATGGTTAATTCTTAACCATTGAAAAGGGCACCAGAAAAGTAATTTTAGAAATGTATCCTGCAAACATAAAACCAGTGAGCTGTTTTAAGGATGGGAATTAATTTAGAACAAAGTAGCCTACATAGAAAAATCACATTTCAACAGTTATAGCTGAGGTATAATACTATTCAAGTGTAATGGGGAGATTTCTCCAAATAATTAGGAGTCATTTCAAAGCCTTTCCAGAAATAGAACAAGTTTAAATTTAAAATAAATGATTCAAAAAGGACTTCAACAATTCAAAAATGTGACAATTCAAAGTATAATTACATTATACTGAACATTACTTACAGAGTAGTTATTGATATAGTTCATGAAATCTAAAATAGCATAGCTTTACCTTATATACTCAAGAGTTATAGATCATGTTATATATTCAGAGGTCGGCACACTGATCTATTCAGTTGTTTACAAAAATAATGGCAGTGAAATCCACTGACTATGGTTTAGAAGAAATTAGAATAATCTCCTGTCCAGCTGCTTCATAAAAGCAAGTTTTCTTAAGATAAATTTTCTATTTTTTTTTTTTGTGACAGAGTCTTGCTCTGTTGCCTGGGCTAGAGTGCCATGGTGTCAGGCTAGCTCACAGCAACCTCAAACTCCTGGGCTCAAGCAATCCTGCCTCAGTCTCCCGAGTAGCTGGGGCTACAGGCATGTGCCACCATGCCCAGCTAATTTTTTCTATATATTTTTAGTTGTCCAGCTAATTTCTTTCTTTTTTAGTAGATACAGGGTCTCACTCTAGCTCAGGCTGTTCTTGAACTCCTGACCTTGAGCGATCCTCCTGCCTCAGCCTCCCAAAGTGCTAAGATTACAGGCATAAGCTACCACGCCTGGCCAATTTTCTCTTTCTGACAATGGAGTCTGTGAGAGTCTCCATCTCTCAGATCACTGAAAATTATGTTTCATGTGCTTGAATGAAATATTAGACAATTAGAGCTTATCTTCCATCTAAGCACGAAAATGCACAATTGAAAAAAATGTGAAAATGTACAAGATCAAAAAACTATCTTTTTTAAAAAAGTGAAACAGAATAGGCTCTTGAAAATGAATGGGACTACAACTCACTGCTTCCATGAATCCCTATGAACACAACTCCTATTATACAGCTTCCCTCATTAGATGCCCTAAAATATAACTGAAGGTTTTAAGTAGCTCTTTCTGGACTTTATTAATCCTATATTCTACAAATAGCGAGAATCCTTATTAATTCTTAAAGCAATTGATAAAGCTATTAAAATAAATTTTATTAATAAAATGAATTCTACATTATATTATATTACTTTAGTAACAATGTCCATGAACTTTATTTCCATCTGCAAAACCAGTACTAACCATTGACATTTTCTTTTCACTCATTTCTTTTATTTCACCATAGTTATTGCTTACAGAGAATTATAAACTTATTCCTCATAAAAAGTTATAAAGAATATGCTAAGACCATGCAGGCAAATAGATGCTAACGGTCAGCTTCGATCACTTCCTTTGTACCCAGATAGTGATGGCACCTGTAGGTGGCTTAGGAGGCGTTAGCCTCCCACTACAAAGTCTTCATCAGCACCATCCATAAAACACTCTAAATAATAACTATATTATTTAGTTGAGAAAACTTATATTTTCTTAATCTCATCTTTAGCATGAATAAAAACTTCTTCAGAAAGCTTTATTTTTATTAATTGTTAACACAATCTAAGTAAAAATCTTTGTTTGCTATGTAAATACAGTCACAAAACAAGTGCCACAGCTCTCCTTACAACTAGATTTCCTCTCTTCAGGCCCCCCTATAGAAAAATTCTAGACTCCTCAGTGACCACAGAACAATCTCAGAAAACTAGAGTTACAAAGCAATGGATTCCTAAAGTACTCAGAATAGGTTCAGAAGTAAAAGGAAAATAATTAACCACTTTATTTACCATGAAAAATTCTTTTTATAAACTTATGAAAACATGAGAAAGAAACACAATAGTTCTATGTTGATGTCGGAACACTTATATTTAAAAGACATAACTAAGAGTAGTTATACTGAGGGTTTGTTTTTTTTAAAGATTATTAATACATATGTGATTTCTTTTCCCTGCCCTGTACAAAAATCTTTTTAATCAATTACCACTTATTATGTTCCAGCTATGTGATAGGCACAGTATACTAAAGAGATTACTAGGATGGCTTCTATAATCACAAAGATAGTTCACTTATAAAATTTGCTGTTGACACACAGCTGGAAGGAATAACAAGTAAATTGGACAGCAGAATCAAGACTGAAAAGATGGTTCAGAAGGCTAGATCATAAGTAGAAAATAATAAGATGAAAATGGCTGGGGATAAAGAAAGTCTTGTATTTAAGTTCAAAAATGCCAATTACAGATGTATAGGATGAGGAGAGCCTAACTTAAAAATAATATCTGAAAAAGACCTGGAGACTTTAATTGATCATGAACTTGACTAGAGCCCATAGTATAATATTCAGTTAAGAAAGTAGCACAAAAAGACACGATGATGTGATAGGAAAAGTACCAGAATTGAGGTCAAAAGACCCAGTTTCTAATATTAGCCTTATTACTTATTAACTAGATAACCTTGGATAAATCACTATGCCTCTCATTTATTCCACACATAAATGGGAATAATATGTACCTCAGAGAATTATCAGAATTATATGAAGTTAAAAATATAAAAGTACTACATAAAGTCTAGAGATCTATGCACATACTATGTAGTTATTATCATAACAACATACATGAAGAGAGTAATTCCTGTAAGAATAAGATCAGTTGAATTATATCTCTCAGGACCAGGCCAATTCTAAAATGATTCTAGGAATGCAGCTCAAAAAATGAACTTACAATCAGGTTCTTCATTTTAATTATTAAAATGATGCAAGCTACATTGGCTTATAACTTAAAAGAGATTGCTTTTCCTTTGTTCATAAAAGTTGAATTTTTCTGCACAAGATTAGTGGCTACATAAAACTGAGATTACTTCCTGTTGCACATCTTCCAAATCTCTCTGTGTATTTGATTTGGAATCACAAATAAGCAAAACAATTCCCTCTTGAAAGTGCTTGTGAAGTATTAAACAACTAAGAATAATGTCCAGATTCATACATGGCTGTTAAAATCATTTCATGTTCAAGTCACATGAGAAAAACGGATCGTAAGTTTTCCCTTGTAGAGTGATTTCCCCCCTTTGGAAAGATTTCTATCCACAATAAAATTGCAATGAACTTCAAACTTGCCAAGAATTGGAAAAGTCCTTTTGCCACAAGCTCTTTTTAAACTGAAATTATTAGTAAGTTCCCAGTTTAAGGAAAATAGTACTTCACATAGGAAAGCCTGACTCCAGTTAAATTAAGACGAATGAGTCAAAACAATGAAAAGTCATGGTCTCAAAGTTAGCCATATTAATAAGAAAATGAAAGCTCTAAGCTCCCATTATATGGATAAATATATTAACACAAGTTTGAAAAGGAAAATTATTCTCAATATACCTATTAAATATGTAACCAAAAATAAATATTCTAAATTTATCTTTTAGTCTTACATTATCACATTTTCAACAGGATAGAGATTTGGTATCCTTAACAGCATATGAATTTGTAAATATATCAAATAATACATTTCTTCATCAGCAAAATTCCATTTACTCTGCTAAATAACAGAAAGAAAATATTTTTGACCTAAGTAGTAACATTATCTTTTTATGACCTCTCATTATATTTACTATGCCTTTATTTATTCTTTGGAGATAACATAAAGTCTGATACCCAAATATAAACCCTTGTTCTGTTAATTACTACCTATATGGCCTGGAAGATGATCCCTTCTAGAGTTGAGATGGATTAATTGGGATGAGGGACACAAAATGTCCTGTATAAACACCTGACACTTAGTAGGTATTCAATAAATCCCAACCCTATTACTTCAGCCAAAATAAATTCAATTTTAATTCCAGTTTGACACAAACACTCCTTTCCATTCTAATGGAAAAATTCTGCTCACTTCCTTAAAGTCTTTGCTTAACATCACCTTCTCAAGGAGACCTCTACTTATCATCCTATTTAAAACCAAACCACACACAAAGTAACTCACTTTCACTAGCTTCCTCTCCAGCTTTATTTCACTCCACAGCACTGATAACCTTCTAATATACCATATAATTCACTTGTTTGTTTATTGTCTGCTTCTCTCAACTAAAATATAAACTCCATGAACAGTAAAACCCTTAGAGTTTGGTAACCAGTGACCAGTTCTGGCCCTCTCTTCCCTACAGGCTAAGGAGTCCATAGGGCCTGACATGCCCACCAGGAGACCATGACCCCCCTTTTAGAACCTGTTCCTGGTACCTGTGACCCCTGGGAACTGGCCTAGTGCTGGCCTCTTCCTCTAGGCTCAAGAGCTGACTGCTATGACAATGGTGTTGAGGAGTGAAGTGGAGTGTCCTAAAGACTACGAAACAAAACCAGGCTTGAAGGAGGTTCTGGGGAAGGTCAGGGGCTTCTATTTATATTCTTGCACCTCAGCCACACAAGTATGTGGGGAAGCTATGTCCCTCAGGTCAGGGTGTTTTGTCTGTTTTCTTCACTGAGGTATCTCCAGTGCCTAGGACAGAACCTGGTATCCAGGAGGTACTTAATGTTTGTTGAATGAATTAATTAATGAAGTAAAACTATAACAGAATAACAAGTGTATGCAAGCAGAAGCTATGAGGGAATAAAAACTATTGATAAGCAAAAGCTTGGAGGTATAAAATGATGTACAGAATAGACTCTGTTTTCCTTAATACAGACTAAGGAAACCATATGTTACAGAAATGAGAGAAGTAGACTTGAAAAGAACAGCTAACATAAGCTTTGAGGTAGAAAAATAAGTACAGAGTAAACTCTACTCTGTTCAATAGGGTAAGAAAACTAGTTGGTACAGAAACAAGACAGAAATAAAAATGCAAAGAAAAGCTAAATCACATTTAAGTACAAAGAACCAGGCAGCTGAAGTCCTTAAGCTGCTTTATAGCCACCATTCACTTTCGGGTTCTTAAATATTCTGCCTTGCTCAGGTTCTTATGTACATATCCTTATAATAAATCCCCACAAAAAATTATTCCTTATAACCATAAAAGGCACACTTTCCTTATCCTTGTCCAACATTATTTATTCACTGTTACTTTGCATAGCCACCCAGCACACATTCTCTTTACACCAGCAAAGCAATTTAACACTTTCATCATCGGGTTGTTTGCTGAAATGCTCTATTCCATTCTCGCTGCCTATTCAAATCCTATTTAATCTCTTGTGGTCTAAGCACCACCCCTCTTTCCATTTCCTCTACTTAATATGCGTGAATAGTTATTGCATTTGTATGTTATCTTTAATTCACTAGAACTATACTGTTTAATGTGTTAGCCATGTGTGGTTAATTAAAATTAAATAAAATTTAAAATCCAGTTCCTCAACTATAGTGGACACATTTCAAGTGCTCGATAGCCACATGTGACTAGGGCCTATGGTAATGGACAGCACCAATACAGAACATTTCCATCACCACAGAAGGTTCTACTGGAGAGCACTACTCCAGAACAAAACCCTATAACCTGTGTCCTGTGCAGATGGATTCTCAAAGGATTCTGGGACTTTTTTCGTTTGCTGGGTCCATATATTTGTAACACATATGTAACTTTATATTTAAAAAGGAAACCATAGATTTGCTTCCCCTGTCTTCTGTTAGCTAATCATCTGATGTGAAAAGACCAATCAATCTTTGGAAAAAGTTACAATCAAAATATCTTCAAATATTGTGTCTATCCTCTTTTCTCCTCTCATTCTGGGACTCCAATTAGGCATATGTTAGACTTTTTCTCTGTGTCTTGCTCTTCTATTTTGCTATTTTTTACTCTTTCTTTGTTCCAGTTTGGAGATTTTTTTTAATGATCCATCTTTAAGTATACTTATCCTACCTAATGTTGTGTCTGGTTTGCTATTAAATTCATCTAATATATTCTTAATTTTAGATAATGTTTTTATAGTTCTGGAATGTCTATTTGGTTTTATAGATTTTAATTCTCTATTGGAATTCTCTAATTTTTCATACATTTGGAACATCTTTTCCTCTAATTACTTTTACATGTTAAATTCTTTTTAATTCCTTAGCAGCTAATTCCAATATCTGGATCATTGGTGAGTCTGCCTCTACTGTTAGTGTTTTCTCTTCATTAAGGGACAAATCCTCCTGTCTTTTTTCATGTCCAATTATTTTATTTCATCCTGGATATTGCATGTAAAGGAACTAGAAAGGATCCAGATGATATCTTCCATCAAGAAGGAGTCTCCTTTTCTGTTAGGCAGACAGAGTGAAGGGCTGATAACCTCAATACAGTCAAGGACTGAGCTGGGTCAGAGCTGGGTTGCAGCCTTCATAACTCACATTCAACTTCTGGTTCTTACTTCCTCTGCAGGTAGGTCCCTCCCAAGCTTTCAAGTGAGAGCCTGGTGGGGATCTCTATCACCTCTGGCCTGAAAGTCTGGGGTATTCAGGCTGGTTTTCAGGGGTTTTCACCCTGAGCTCTTTGCCCTCCCAGCTCACTTCATTTCCAAATGTGGCAATTACTATGAAAAAGGAGACCAGCCACGTGTTTGAGGCAGGGCCCACTCCTCAAGCAGTCTTGTCTTCTATATACCACAAGACAACAGGTGGTTTTAGTCTACTGTATTGAGGCTCCTGACCTCCCTCACAGCTATAAAATTCAGAATATGTGTCCTAGGTAAAAAAAAAAAACAACAAAAAACTGCATTTAGGGTTCCTGAAATTTCCAAACTGTTACCAGCCCTTCAATATAACTGAAAGCTTTGTTGGTTTCTCTTCTTCTTCAACAGAGTTCTTTCATATGGGCCAACATCAATCCTCAGCTTATACCCAAAACCGGCAAAAAAAAAAAAAAAAAATTCTAGGGAACAAAACAGCTGATAATAGATTGCTCACCTCAGAAGGACTTTATCCTCTCCAGATTTTTAGTTTATTTAAATTTCTTTGTTTACATTTCTCAGTTTATCTGCCTTTTATTGTTTTATTATTGTAGTAGGAATGGTGTTTTGTCATGACCTACTATATTCTGCTTAGAAACATAAGTCTCCAAGTCTGTGAGTGACTGCTTGATTCTGTTCCTCCCTTTCTGAGAGCATTTTATTTTCTCCTCAGAGTTATATTTTAAAGGCTGCATATTTTCTGCTATCCCTCATTTTTCTGTAGCCTGAGGAATAGCGGAGGTAGAAGTAGAGCTCAGCTGAGGAGACGAGTATTCTGAAAAAATTTCCATGTTCTGTATTCTCTTCTAAGAGGTTATTACACGTTATATATGCTATGTGAAAGTTCACTCCATCTAATTAGGGACTGTATTTCATTAAAATGGAAGGATAATTTGGATAATTTCCCAATTCAGTATGTAGCACTACAGCCTTCACTTCTCTCAGTGTGTAAGTCCCAGGGTTCATTTTCCACATTTTGTCCACATTATTATCCAGTTGCCACTGCTACTATTTCTCTGACAAGGAAAATAATAAGAACACACATTTAGTTGGCTTCTCAGTTTTGAAAATATTAGTGGTAATTCTCAGAATTTTGCTAACTTATTCGTACTATATCTAGAAGCTAGGACTAGATTATGTTGCTAATTCATGTTGTGCCTCTTCAGTCTGAAAGCTTCAGTTTCTTTCCTTGGCCATCATTTTTGAAGTTCATTGCATCTCATTACATTATTCTTTGTTGTTTGTACTTAGTGATTGTTTTTGTTAGTTTTTATTATTTTATATTCATTTTAAGCATCCAGGGAAGAAAATTCTATCAGTTAAACTCAATCCACTACTTCAATTTGGATATACTCAGAGTTTTCTAATATCCTAGGGGTTAAATGTGAATATCTAAGAATCTTCTAATACCATTAGCATTGGACTGCCTAGCTGCTTATGAAAGTAACAGAGTTATAGCCAGTCTAGTTTTTCGCACTAAGTGCTGATTTTCACTGTCCCAACTGCTCCATGTTTTAAACAGCCAGTATTTTGCTCAATAGCTCACTTAAGTTATTAAGTGAATAAATGATTATTCTGATATTCATGTAATATGGTAAAAAAACATTAGACTCAGAATGAGGAAACCATCTTTAAGTTGTGTCTGATGTGCAAAATACTGCTAAACTGAGCTGTAAAGAATAATTTATTTATAAGGATTTAAGGAGATAAGTATTGTCTTAAAAATCTTTTAATAAAAAAGTACAAGGGGACTTAATAACTTATTTAAAGTGCTTGGAAATTGGGGTTAAGAAATGAGGAGAAGATATTCTCCAAAGGCTCCTATAAAATTCATGAAGGTTCAGGAAGAATCTTCTGTTTCCTTCACAGGAAAATTTATTTGACCATCATACACAAGTTTCCTAATATGCTACAGTAGGAAATAAAAGTTGAGGACCTAAAATGAATATGTTAATAAAGTTTCCAAAGTGGTTTCATAAAATTTTGTCATCAGAGGGGCACCTATTTCTATTTATGAATGAGAAAACTAAAATCTAAGAAGAGTTAATTTGCCCCATAAAATAACGTAGATATTTCACAATCAAGTACACCAAAATTTTAAGTTTTCTAATATTTTCTACATTTGAAATGCTTATTCCAAGACAGTATTTCAAGTGTAGATTATATATTATTTCCATGACTTTAAAAAAAAAAAAATTGTACACCAAAAGAGCAAAAGTAATAGAGCAATAAGGTAAAAAGCTGCTAAACTACTTTTCCATAGTTACCTTGGTAGTAAATATTAGCAACATTTTTTATGATTCCATCAAGTACTCTACCTGGGTATGGTTCAGCTGTATACCTGGCTAAACTAATTATTTCCATATTTTGCTTTTGTAAAGAGTTCTGTGAAACATAAACAATTCTTTCCTTTCTCTATTGACATTTAGTTTCAGAGCTGTGTAGACTAAGCCAGCTGCACTATTAAGTAATGGAAGCAATGTAATTATAATCTCATTAGTATTTAATCATGGTTTTGCAAATTGTTATAAAGTATTTCTTGGTAGTTATGAGATCTTGGATAAGGTGCTTTCTCAGAATTCTGGTTTCCACATCTGTAAACGAGACTGAATTTAAAATTATATGATTTCTCAAGATTCAGTTTAAGATATTAGAAATACAAACAAAAAAGCCATGTCATCTTTATTTTCCCCTTCATTCATTCATCAGATATTTTTTCAACATTTACAACAGCAACTGCTGATACCTTCCCTTCTTTTAGGTCCAGTGGATTAAATAAGCCAGAAACAAATTAGTTAAGAGTGTTCAAAAGGAAGGTGTCTGTACGTCAAATTGTCACAACTCATTTTCCATTTAACTGTGCCATACACAATGTATATTTATAGCATCTAGCTCAACTTTATATATGTTTCTTCTAAAAATAAAACAATGTTTAACATTAAATTATACCTTAACTTTTTTCTCTTGTATTGATTTATGGACGCGTTCTCTTAGGGGCTTCATCAATGAATTATTCACTTGTGTGGGAGATCTATGTCCAAAAAAAGGGGCAAAAACTTATTGTTATGGTTTGAACATTTGTTCCCCTCCAAAATTCATGTTGAAACTTAATTCCCCAATGCAATACAGACACTCCTCAACTTATGATGGGATTACATCCCAATAAACCCATCATAAGTTGAAAATATCCTCCAGTCAAAAATATATTTAATATACCTAACCTGCTGAATATCATAGCTTAGCCTAGCCTGCCTTAAACATGGAATTAGTTGGAATTAGTCCATTCCAATATTAGTTGGGTGAAATCATCTGGCAACACAATATACTGTAGAGTATCAGTTGTTTACACTCATGATTGCATTGCTGACTGAAAGCTGCAGCTGGCTTCCACTGCCCAGCATCATGAGAGGGTATCATATTGCATATTGCCAGGTCAGGAAAAGATCCAAACTTAAAATTTGAAGTGCAGTTTCTACTGAATGTGTATAGTTTTCATACCATTGTAAAGTCAAAAAATCATTAAGTCAAACCATCATAAGCTGGGGACCATCTATAGTATTAAGAGGTGGGGCCTATCGAAGGGAATTAAATCTTGAGGGCTCAGCCCTCATGAATGGAATTAGTGCCCTTAGGCTTCAGGGAGCCTATTTAGGTCTGTTTGTCCTTCTACCTTTTCAGTAAGGTGAAGATGCAGTAAGAAGGTATCATCTATGAGCAATAGGCCCTCAGCAGACATTGAATCTGCTGGCACTTTGATCTTGGACTTCCAGCCTTCAGAACTGTGAGAAATAAATTTCTGTTATTTACAAATTATCTAGTCAAAATGGGTATATAACAAAACAAGTATACTTTGTTATAACAGCCCAAACAGACTAAGACACTTATAAACCAATTAGCTTTTAAACTAGCATACTCCCCTTCCCTACCCCAAACCACTTATAAAATAAAGGACAACCGAATCTACTTATATATAATATAGTCACATACTGCACAATGACGTTTGGTCAACAATGGACCACATACATGACAGTAATCTCTTAAGATTATAATGGAACTAATAAATTCCTATCACACAAATACTTACCACTGTGTTACTATTTCCTTACACTATTCAGTACAATAATACGCTGTACAAGTTTGTAGCCTAGGAGCAACAGACTATAGCATATAGTCTAGGGGTGTAGTAGTAGGCAATTCCATCTAGGTTTGTGTAAGTATACTCAATGTTCACAAAACAACAAAATCACCTAGCAACACATTTCTCAGAATGTATTCCTATCGTTAAACAATGCATGACCATACTTCATAAAAGTGCCAGTATTGCTATTCTGAGTCCTAAATATTGATAATTTGCTTAACTAATTAATCCAACAACTAAATATTTCATGAGCTTCTACTATTTGTAAAGCATTTTACAAGATATTATGAAGGATAGAAAGCTGATTCATTCATTGGTCCTGTATTCAGGCATCTTGAACTCTAAGGAATGAAAGTAAGGCAGCCACATAACTAAAATTCAAAAGAGTAGGGGAATTCAAAAGAATAAAACATAGAAATAGGAGGGTCAGAGAAGGCATGATGGAGAGACCCTTGAGTTTTAAAGTCAGATCAACTTGTATACCTTAATAAATTAATCCTTTTTGGCTTAATAGAGCCAGAGTCAGAACACCTTCAAAAGACTATTATATAAGAATAAAGGATAGTCTATCCTAAGAATAGTTGACAACCTTACATTGACTTGAATCCATATACTTCATTGTTTAATTTTATCATTTCAGTTTATACCATTAAAACTTAGCCATGTAGCAGCACTTGTCTGCACAATGACAACTGGAAATGCTAACGTAGAATTCAAAATGTAAACAATTGAAATGTGTTTGGTCACATAGTTAAGCACAGAAAAATCCCTTTCTAAAATAGACTCTAGTATTAATTTTGTTTAAAAAAATTCAATTCTACAAAAAGAAAATAACTTTCTATAAGAAAATGGTAGAACTCAATCTGAGAGAAAATTAAAATCATTTATATTTCTACCTACAAGCAGACTTTGTTAAACAGAAATAAAGTAAAAAGAAAAAAAAAAAGAAAGGTTCATTTCCTTTCTACTGTTTTCTGGGATTCTAGCAAGGGGTATAAGTAAAGCACTAAAAAAACTTTTCATCATTAGGAAAATATTTGGGTGTTTTGAGGTAGAATGTAGAAGAATTATTTCATGCTCAGATATAAAAGAATAGTCATGGGAAGCTAGTAAAGAAGATGAGAGTTAAAGAAATTAGATGACAACACAGAAATGATAGAACATTATAAGGTTTCTCTGTAAAGAGAAGAGAAAGGATACTGAGGCACAGGAGAGAAAACATGAAGCAATCATGAATGGATATGAACAACTTTAGACTGAAACCAGCTTTCTAAAAAGTAGCTCCAGTAGAAAACAGAAAAGATCAAATAGTGGGATGATTCTGTGAAAATTCTCTACAATGTACTAAACACAATTCAAAATGGTTGTTCTAAAATTTTTAATGTTTCCTAAAGTGAATGTTCCCTTAATTAAAAATATCACCAACCTACTCAACGACTGACTTAATTGTTGTTAAAACTAGAGAATGTCTGCTGTAGACTGCATTGTATTCTCCCAAAATATATGTGTTGAAGCCTTAACCCCCAAATGTGACTGTATTTGGAGATAGGGCTTTTAGGAGATAATTAAGATTAAATGAGGTCATAAGGGTAGGGTACTAATCTGATAGGACTGGTAGCCTTATAAGTGGGGGGGGGAGAGGGAGAGAGGGAGGGAGGGAGGGAGGGAGAGAGAGGGAGAGAGAGAGAGAGAGAGAGAGAAAGAGAGAGAGAGACATCTCTCTCCCTATGTGTACACACCAAGGAAAGGCCATGTGAGCACACAGCAAAAAGGCAGTCATCTGCAACCCAAGGAGAAAGCTCTGACCAGAACCTGGCATCCTAATGTCAGACTTCCAGCCCACACAGAAAATAAATTCTATTAAGCCACCCAGTTTATGATATTTTCTTATGGCAGCCTGAGTAGAGTAAGGCAGTATCAATATCTTACACTTAATGGCAGCACTAATTTAGCAAATATTTTTCTTCATAACGTGAGGAAGAGCCAATAAATGTAAATTCAAGGTAAGTTTGCTGTATATGATCTCTTCTATTCTTAGGCAGAATAGCAGTGCTTGGAGCATAGGCCTCAGGCTTTAGAGAAAGACACTCTTGCTATTTGTTAATTTAGCTTTCTTGGACAATTTAATATCTCTCAAATCACTAATTCTTCACTTATAAAATGAGACTACTATTAAAAGAGGCCGTTGTGAGGGCTGAGGTAATTTAACTGAAAACTAAGCAAAGTTCTTGACACATAGCACAGCAAATATTTTCAAAACAAAAAGCAGTATTGAAATCAAAAACACTTGCCATACTCTCACAAAATATTATCTGTCATATACATAACCTCTTTGCATTCAAATGTTCAATCTACCTTCACCTAACTTTTGTTTTTTCTTTATACTTTTCTGTCATTTCCAGGTTTCCTACCATAGGCATATACTTCTTTTATAATTCTCTAGAGTTAATATTTATATATAATGTCCACATTACTTACCTAAAAAGTGTAAGAATAGAAGTTCCATTATGATGAATTGTGTTCTCATCATCATATAAAAGCTCTGCTTTGTTTTCCGTAGGAGCACTAGCTGCTTCTTCATCCAAAAGAATCAGTAAAGTTTTCACAGTATCTCTTCCACAGTATGCAGTGCCACGGTTTATGGCATAAGATTTTGGCTAGAACAAAAAACAATTTTAAGTAAATGTAACAAGTAATTTCAAGTAAATGCTGTGTGAATCAGCTATACTTTTCTGTTTCATGTACCACTGTTCTCAATTCCTCTATTGTTAAGGTAACAAAAAAAACATCGGCAATGAGAAGTGGCTGTAAGTCATGTGAACATTTCTCCCTTTATGCATTACTATAATCAATCCATATGCACAAAAATAGATGTCTTCAAAGGAAGACATTAGGTTCTAGTCAAAATAACCTTAGGCTTTGAGTCAGAAAAATTTAGCCACTATCTAGCTATGTGACCTCAGCCCCATGACTTAATCTGTGTATTTTTTCTCTTATGCCAAAGAGGGATGGGGTTCTGGCAGTCTTAATATCAACCTCACAGATGGTTGTAAAGATCTTATCAAATGCAAAAATGAAAAGCTAGTTGACATTCATTCATGCAATAATCATCCATAAGCGTATATTATGTCCCAAGCACTATGTTTGAAGCTAAACCTACGAAGATGAAAACTATCGCCCTCAAAGAACCCATAGTCTCAACCTTAATAAGATAAATAAGTAACCAAATAATTGCACTACAGAGTGCTAAGTGCTATTTCTAATAAGAGTATACACGGTGCAGTGGGAGCACACAAAAGAGAGTAGTAAATGTACTCTGGAATCAAAGATGGCTTCACAGAGGAGGAAATACACAGAGGTAGGAGAGAACATGGCACTTTCAGGGACTAGGTAGCATGACATGGCTGAGGAACAAAGTAAAAGGGAGGAAGTTATGTAAGATGAGCCTGAGACAGCTTTGTATAATATATCATGCAAAGAAGCTGCAAGTCAGTCTGTTCCAGAGGTAAAATCTCTTGCTTTATTAAGCAAGGAAATAAAACGATCCTATTTAGATTTTTAAAAATCTTGGGCAAGGCAAAGGCAATACATGTAACCAAAATGTTTGTACCCCCATAATATTCT
>NW_012148797.1:908863-910743 GCF_000956105.1 Propithecus coquereli | reverse complement strand
AAACATCTCTAATAGCACTGTGACCAGGGCACAGAGCTCTGAGATAGCAGTAGGTGGAAGAGGGCAACCCGAGACTTTCACATTCAATCTGAACCTTCCAAGGGGCAAGAAACTAGCATGTCTTTTATTAGACTCGTTCTCTGTACTTAATCTTCAAAATTTTTTCTATTTAGTAATGATGCAGAAATACAATTGCTTTTTGTTTATTGACCTTGTATCCAGCAACACTCAAACTCTACTGCCAATTTTAATAATTTGCCTTTAGATTCTTGGAGTTTTCTACATACATAATCATATTATCATCAAATAGAGTTTTATTTTTACCTTTTCAATTGTTATATGTCCAATTTCTTTTTTTGTCTTACTAAACTGAATTGGACATCTAAAATGATGTTGAAAAGAAATGATGACAACAGGAACTCCTGTCTTAACCTTAAGTTAAATACTAAAACATTTTACCATTATCTAGGTTTTTATAGAAATCCTTTTATCAGGTTAAAGTCCTTATTCTTAGTTCATCTTTACACTGAGGGATTAGCCCTGCAGAGTGGATATGTGTTTCCTATTAGAATCCCCATCTTGGGCAGTCCCTGGGCCTTTGTCCTCATCCCCTTAGACTTTAGTGGTTGTAAGAATAGAACCTCCAATCCACCAAATTCAGCAAATGCTCTCAAAATAATAGTTGGCATCCCTTCTTGACTTGCCTCTCTGGTGTTCCTTCTTCACCTACTTTTTGACCTATATTTTCATTACATTTTCATTACTCATCAATGAAGTTAAGGAAGCATTTTTAAAATATGTTATCCAACATTATTAATTATTTTCAATGAAAAAGTCAATCAGAGGACCTGGTCTACCATATTTCTGAAATCAGAAGTCTGAGTAGACTCTAGTAATTCTTTTACGTATACAAGTACTTCCTTTTTCAGATGGTTTTTTTTTAATTTTCACTTGAAAGCACAGAAATGAATTGCATGAAATGTAACTAAAATGAAAACATAATTAACACAATATGTTTTTTTCTGGGAATTAATCTCTAAAAGAAAAGAGTTTTCTAAAAGGTTCAAACAGTTAATAAAATATGAAAGAGTGTCTTAGTGCCAATTACAAGAACAAAAAAATGCTTCAAATGATATTGGGAAAGTCACCTTTGACCTCCTTTTCTCATTTCCTTCTATAGGACAAAAATGCTAAATTTTAAAGATGATATAATTCACTGACTAAATTGTATTTAGGACAAAATTTATAAGACTTGTATTTCATAGACTTGCCAAGGTCAACGTTTTGAACTCCTGGCAAAACACCCCAAACACCAGTGCTCTGTCTAGTTTATTGCTATATATTCACTATTAGAACCAACCATTAGGTCTTCTAGTATCTGCTCGGTAATACAGTGTCTTAATTCAACTCTTGCTTCAAGAGCCTAGAAAAACCAGAAGTGTCAAATAAAATGATACCAGGACATTTGTGCTATTCATTGCAGATACAAAATGAACAAAACCTTTCTCTTTAAGGTGCCACAACTGATCATAAAGTAATGAGATACTTAAAATACAGAAGGGGTTTCACTGGGGAAAATAGAAAGAGGTATTCAGGAATTCTTCCCAGATGATACACTATGACTATTCTGGATAAACATTAATAAGAGAATTTAGATGAGAAAGAAGTAAACTGTATCTCCTGACTCCTAACCACATCATACCAGCACAGAATAGTGTGGGGCAGAAAGAGAAAAATAAGGCTATTGATGAAGAACACAATTAAATCTCTGAGACAAAGTAACTGGAAAAGAACACTGAGCAATAATACAAAACGATTGGTAATACTTTAACATAATTGCTGACTATCTACATTTTCCTAAAGTGACTGGCTTTTCTGTA
>NW_012148797.1:907127-908813 GCF_000956105.1 Propithecus coquereli | reverse complement strand
CCTATAGTGTTTAGTAGTAAGGTCAAAACCAGAGAAACAAGGCTCCTATTTTATATCTGAATAAATGAAAAAATAGTTGTTTTATAAGATTATTGAAAAATACCACAAAACACCTTAATATTCATCAAGAATTACAAGTTTTTATTGCTAAAAGGGATACTGGAAATTATCTAATGCCTCACTTTAACAAATACAATTTGGCCCAAAGATGTCATGATTTACCCATGTTGAAAATAATCTTACATAATCCTATTGAGAAACTTAAATTTTCAACATCATTTTAGAACACACTCTTCTGAATTAAGTAGCAATAGTAAATCATTTCTACAATAAATAGAACAGATAATGTTCTGTATAGGAGGATAATGAAAAATCAAAAGCTCATTACCCGTGCAGGACTGATGTCAGTGGTGCTAACAGCTACACCTCCTTGTTGAGAATTGATAATATTTTTAATCCTCAAATCCAAATCCTGAGCAACTTCCTCTACTGCTTTATAAAAAGGATCCCTGCTGTTATGGCCTTTAATCAGCTGCATCTTTATCACTGACAGTATTCGACCCCCTGCAATGCTGAAAATAGAAATAAGATTGCCTTTATAATAGTATTGCAAATGACAACATGCTTATAAGCTTGAAAACATAATTCTCAGAGTTAATCAACACTTTCCAAAGAATACAGCTTTGATCTTATAAATCAAACAATAAAGCATTTAAGAAAAAGATGAGAACCACTAGAAACAAAATTTTCAAAGTTTGCTTAAAAGCAAGTCATTTGTTGCTTCATCCTCGATTTGAAAGCTGAAGGGAAATAATTTAGTTATATATGAAATCTGATAATGGATTCAGATGCAGTTGTACACATGCAATATACTTAAAATATGTACCTTTAGATACAATTAAGATAACAAAACCAGCTACTTCTCATTGAATACTAGAATCATACATTAAGTTAATCTTAAAACCAATTCAATAAATTGGTATTATTACTCCTAAATCAGAGATAAGAAAATTGAGTCTCATAAAAGTTAAATGGCTTGTCCAAGAACACATGGTATTCTGGGCTAGGGAGGAGGCGGGAAGGAAGGAGACTCACCTGAAACACATGATACTGCATTCTAATAAGTGAAGGGCTATTATATGGAAGAGGAAATAGAGCAAATTAGCACTGATCCAAAGCAAACCAGAGACTGGACTAATTATGGCCAAGAGAGAAGTGTTTTAAAAAATCTGAAATCAGTGTTTCTTTATACCAAGCCTGAACTTGAAAGAATATGTTTTAGCTCCTGCTTTAAAGAACTGATATAGGACCGAAGTGAGAAACATATAGGAGGAATTTTGGTCCATTTTAAGGAAAAAATTAGAGATGTCCAACGATAGAAGAGGTCTCTTTTTTAAGTCATGAGATCCCCATCCCTACAGGTATTTCTGGGAAGGCTGCACAGTGCCAAAGGAGAAAGTGGTCTGGTCTGACTATGGACCATGAAGTCAGGCTGCCTGAGCACACATTGCAGCTCTGCCACTTTCTAGCTTGGGTATGGTATTAAACTTCTCTTTTGTAGTGGCGCAAAGGAAATTATGAACTGAAGTTTTCACTCTCACTGCCTTATTGCAAGGTTTTATGTTTTAGAGAAATGCCAGGTTCCCTAACAAGCACTGGAAATTGGATTGTTCACATTTAATTAGC
>NW_012148797.1:899568-903097 GCF_000956105.1 Propithecus coquereli | reverse complement strand
CAACTTCCAGTCCTGCAAACTCCATTCATGGTAAGTGCCCTATACATGCATATCATTTCTTATCTTTTATACCATATTTTAACCTACCTTTTCTGTGTTTAGATATGTTTAAATACATAAATACCATTGTGTTACAATTGCCTACAATATTCAGTACAATAAGGTTTGTAGTCTAGGAGCAATAGGCCACACCAGGTAGCAGGCTATACCTCTAAGTTTGTGTAAGTACACTCTAGCACACTCTACGATGTTCGCAAAATGATGAAATCTCCTAACAAAGCATTTCTCAGAACATATCCCCATCGTTAAGTGATGTATGACTGTATAACGTAGGTGTGCATTAAAGTTATGTAGTAAACATGAAATACAGAATTTTATACTTCTAAACAATAGAGAATTATTAATTTATATAGTCTGAAACCTCTAATTTAAGACATTTTTCAGGGGATAGTATGCATTTTATGGCGGCACCTACTGGCAAAGTGTAGAAATGCAGCCCACTATACTTAAGATGGCCTCATGAAAAGCTGGCATGAGAATCTACTCTTTTTATTTCTTCCCAGTCTGTCTATTCCCCTTCCTTCCATGGACTCAAAGATTATTGTAATTCTCCTATTATAAGATAAGCAGTACAAACTTATCCTCAGATATAAGAGTTAAATACATTTTTATCTCTAAATTTTAAGGTCAAGAGATAAAGAGGCCAGAGTGAGAGACAGGCAGGAGTTAGACTGCATACAATTTTGTATAACATACTGCGGTTTCTGGAGTTTTATCCTATACCTAATATAGAATCACTGAAGGGTTTTAATCATGGGAGTAACATTTGCTGTTTCAAAAAGATCACTCTGGCAGCAATGAGGACAAGAGGATGGGGCAACTCAAGATTGGAGGCAGAACAGGCAACTATGTAAGTCCAGGCAAGAAAGAATGAAAGCCTGAAAACAGATAGTATAAACAGGGAAATAAGATAGTATTAATAGTTATAGGAATAGGGATGAGGAGAGAGAATATAAAAAATGTTAAGTAAGAAGAATTAACAGATCTTAGTGAGTGTAAGGATAGAGAAAGGAGTTTAGGATAAGTCCCAGATTCCTGCTGGGTAGCTGGAAGGACAAAGGCTGCATGCATCACTTCTGAAGGAGACGCAGTTTTGCAGGGAAAGATGAAGATTTAGTTTGGAACATGTGAAGTTCAATTGCCTTTAAGATACCACCCTAAAGATATATTTCTGAAACTCAGGAAAAGAGTTTGAATTTCACTGAAATATAGATTTAGAAGAATTTGCATATATGTAGTCAGAGAGGTAGATTCAAAATAAGAGAATAATATCTCAGAAATTATGGGGAAAAAAACAGGAAATCACTGCCAATAGGAAGTAACGAAATTTGAGGACTCCAAAGAGACCAGAGACCATGATATCTGGAAGATCGCAAGTAGTCATTGGCAGAATACCTTTAGTGGAGGGGAAAAGTGAATGAGTATAATAAGTCAGTCAAATACAGGAAAGTAAATAAATACTGACTGTCTACTCTGTTGGAAATTGTGTTAGGGCTGGGGAATATCAGTCAAGAAAACCAATAAATTTTCATAAAGTTTACTGTCTATTAAGAAATATACATTAAATAATTAGAAATAGGGAACTGTAACAAAGGACAGTATTTTTTGAAGAATTTGAGCTGTAAAAGGAAGGAAAAGGAACTGGAAGAAACAGAGAAGATGGCTTGTTGTTTTTTTCTTACAATCTTACAGACTATGGCTAAAGTACTAATAGAGAGAAAGGTTGAAATTATAAAACAAAATGAATAATCAATAGATCAATGTCCCTGTAGGTTATTCATACTCCTCTCCCATGTCTAGTTAACTCTTTCAAGTTCATCCTTCAAGAATAAGCTCAATTGTAACATCCATCCAGATAAGCATTCCTGACACTCTTATTCCTGGCTCCCACAAACTAGGTCAATTGTCCTTTCCTCGTACACCTTTCTAGCTATTACCGTATGACTAGGGTATGTTTTTAGTTAATAATTTTATTTTAAAATTATAAAACAAATACATACTTAATATAAAAAGATTTTTTTAAAGAACCTAAATCAACACAAAGAAGAAAATGAAGATTGTTCAAGTGAACTATGTGGACAGTTACTTGAAGACATTATTTAGATACCCACTTCTTCAGGGTCTTCTCTAGAAGACAGAATAATTACGCATTATGACCTGAGAGGATATCCAAAATAAATGGCAGCTAAGTTGAAATCTATTCCCTCACCCTACATGCCTCTAAAACAAATGTATTATATTTCTACCCTGTTGATCACTTACCCAAACCAGAAATTCCTCCAAAAGGAATATAATTATAACAAATTACATCGGATTGAACATATGCATTTATCTCTACTTCCTCCAAACCTCACTAAAATGTCAAAAAAGCAAAGCTTTAAATCTATAAAGAAAAAGAGAATGGGAGAGGAGACAATAGCTAGTGACAGCAGAGACATTTCATGAAAGTATGGAAAAATGAAAAGCAGATGGTCAAATCATAACTAACTACACAGAACACAGAAAGATAAAGCCTAAGTAACTGCTAAGAGAGACATCAGTAAGAAGCAGCAAACTCAAAAATTCTCCGAAAATGAAGGCAATATTGAAGGCTATAACAAAGGTAGGGTTAAAAACAGGCAAGCTAGTTGACAGTCATTACGTAGGGACCACTTACAGCCCATTCTCCTTCTAGTCTGAGCAGTGAGGCTAGTGTGCCTCTCGTGCCTCAGCATGGGAAGCAGAATTACTATGAGGAAACTAAGCCAGAGAGACCTGGGGGCAACAGGGACTAAAAACAAAGGGATTGAGTTCTACATGCTAAACTGTGAGACTCAGCATCAACCTGGACCTACCTCAAATCCTGGAATATTGCTAGCCAGATTTACAGTTTTCAGAGATTAAAGGATGCCTCCATAGGAAGGGAAAGTCCCAAAGAAAAAACATATTGTTATTGACATTTGGAGAGTGAGTCCCCAACAAAAGAGCCAACTGACCATCTTGCTATACTTAAGCAAACTACACAGAGTTGCTAACCAGCTTTATAGGGCCTCACTCTTAAATATGCAAGGACAGTTCAAAATCAACATGTACTGTAAGAATACCTCTAACATGAAAGACGGCAAAACAAAGAAATTAACGGACAGAAAAACAATCTAGATAAAACAAAGACCATCCTGGAAACAGATAAAAACATTTTTAAAATTAAATATAATAAATAATCTTAGAGAGATAAGTGAAATATGTCATAATATCATATATAATCAAATGGGAGACCAGAATGAAGATATTTGCTTACCATTTTACTTTTCCTGAGAAAGCTATTTGAACAAAATAAGGGGTTTGCCAATTAAAAATAAAGTCATAAGATCCAGGAAACAAGGCAGAAGCAAAGGAAATTCACCAGGTGATAATGAAGCTTCACGGTTGCCACTCAGACACAGGCCGAGCAAGCTAAAGTAATGACTGAATAAGGAAGACAGAGGACTCT
>NW_012148797.1:898902-899518 GCF_000956105.1 Propithecus coquereli | reverse complement strand
AGTAACATTTGCTGTTTCAAAAAGATCACTCTGGGCAGGCACGGTGGCTCAGCCGTGTAGACTCAGCACTTTGGGAGGCCAAGGTGGGAGGATCACTTGATGCCAGGAGTTCAAGACCAACCTGGGCAACATAGCAAGACCCCATCACTATCAAAAATAATTAGCTGGGTGTGCTGGCGTGCACCTGTAGTCCTAGCTACTTGGAAGCCTGAGGCAGGAGGATTGCTTGAGCCCAGGAATTCAAGGTTACAGTGTGCTATGAACAGGCCACTGCACTGTAGCCTGGGTGACAGAGTGAGATCCTGTCTCTAAAAAATAAAAATAAAAATAACTTTTTTCAAGTTAACTACAAAACAGTCTCAGGAAAGTCCTTCAGGGTACAGTTCTGAAAAAGGCACTGTTATCATAGGAGATAATACCTCCATGGGTGTTATTGCCCCTGAAGACCCTCCAGTGCGACAGGAAGTAGAAGACAGTGATGTTAATGATCCTGATCCTGTGTAGGCCTAGGCTAATGTGTGTGTTTATGTCTTAGTTTTTAACAAAAATGTTTAAAAAGAGCAAATTTTAAATTTTAAAGATAGAAAAAAGTTTGTAGAGATACAAAGACAAACAT
>NW_012148797.1:884319-893216 GCF_000956105.1 Propithecus coquereli | reverse complement strand
TTAATGGATTATGTCCAAAATTGAAAATTCAAAAATAGCCACAAAAATTTTCATTCAAGGGGGGGGGGATAAATACAAAAACAAATGCAAAAAGCATTAAAGTCAATTCCTCTGAGAACTTTTTTATTGTAAGTCTGTAGTACCATTTGATACATATAGAGAAAGAACAAGAGAGAGAGAGTGGACAAGAGAGAGTGCTTTTCAAAAAGTAAACTATTTTTAAAAATTAATTATCTGCTATCTCAGAAGAAATGGCCAGCCAATATATTATCTGGAAGTTCAGAAGATGACACTGATATTGTCTATAAGTCATTTTCAAAACCCTCTTCCCAATTTTACTTCTTTGTAATGAATATCCATATGAAAAGATAGGATGCAATTCAGAATAAAATCCTGAACAAAATTCTTCTTAGAATTTTAGAATAGAAAAAGTTTCATAGAATAAGATATAGTGATTTTAAGAGAATCAGTGCCAGGGTCAGAACTGAGTTCAGATCCCAGCTCTGCTACTTAATAACAATGTAACCTAGGGTAAGTTACTTGGTCCCAGTGCTTCAGTTTCTTCATCTCTATATTGGGGATAGTAATACTACCTATCATATAAGGTTGCTGTAATGATCAAACGATAATCCAAGTAAAGAGTTTAGCACAATGTCTAACTCATAAGTGTTTAGTAAGTATCAGCTATTTTTATTAGTACAATGCAAAAGCACACTGACCAAATTGATAGTGATCTACCATGATTGCTAGCATACACAATCTACTTCTGCCCCCCAAAATTACTCTAAAACTTACTCACCATCCAACATGCCTATACTATAAATAGGAGTCTATCAGATTAAAAAAAATCTCTTACTTCCAATATTATACACAAATCCCAGATGAACTAAAGATTTACACATAAGAAAATTAAAAATAACTAGCAGAAAATAGAACAGAGAATTCATATCTTTGTCAATTTTCTTACTGATTCTGGCTTCAGTTTCCTTTATTGCTACACAGAAAGTTTAAAGACATTATTTATCTAGTCATTTCCAATCCCCAAAAATCTATTTCTTCCAGATAAATGGTAACCCTCTTCTCTAATCGAATTTGGTTTCAACATACCTTTTGATTTTGGAAAAAACTCAGAATTACAGATAGGTAGAAATTTAGGAGGTAAGGTCATATGATTATAATTTATTCATCTAGATATTTTGTTTCTTCTCCCTGCTGTTTGGTCTGATGCCTGGTCATTTCAATATCTCTTTTATTCCTACCTCTGACCCTATGAAGTTTTCAAGATAAATTAATAAGATACATTTGTGATTTATGAAAAGTCATTACCTTGGATTTGATATTTCTCCAAGAATCTCATCTAATTTGTCGATGAAATTAATAAAATTAGACAATCCCTTTACATGTGTCCTTAAAGGATCAGACGGTGATGGTGCATATCCTTTCCCTCCAAGCTCTATTGTTCTAATAAATGATGTAGCCACCTATGAATTAAAACAAATGGTTTAGTTATATGTAATGATTTAGAAGTTAAAACTATAATTTATAAAGCTAGGTACATTTATATAATCCTAGGTATACAGTTAAAGTGAAGCCCATTTTATGGCTTGTGCCACACTTTGATTCAGAAGCAAATAACTAAAGAAACAAGTGTCATGCAGAATTCATATTAGCAAGGGAGTAGCAATGACATCCAAGTGCAGGGAGTGGATAAGGAGCTAAGTAAGAGGAAAAATTAAGGGCTAAAGAATATATTCATGAGAATATATCACTGATTATAAAGAATTCATTCATGAATATATTGATTAATAAAGATTGACTACAGGCTACTGAAATTGCTATATGAAACAAAGAAATTTCAGTGTCAACTGATTTGTTGTGTTAAACAGGTTGGGCAATTCAATACTTTCAAATCTCGGCTTCTTTATTTGTAAATAAAGATTTAGACTAGGTAGTCACTAAGTTCCATCTAGCCTTCACGTCCTAGGATTATTTGATCATGTATAGTTCAAAAGTCCTTGTCTTTATAATGATAAAAATACACGTGTGATGGCTACACATAAAAGTATCTCCATCAACAATGAAATGTTAGAAAGCAGTACTTTCCAAAATGTATCCTAAGAAAGACAAATTTGATGAAATGTCAGTAATTTGGGGGAAGTTCCATGGTGAAATAATTTAGGAAACAGATTAAATAACAGATTAAATAAAGTTAATTTGTTATAAGCTTTAAGCAGATTTCTTTTTGGCAGGACTTCTCAAAGCTCTTGATAAACAAACATGCATTATATATAACCAATAGGGGTACAAATTATTTCTAAACTTTTTGCCCTTGAAAACATTTATTCAAGGAGCATTTAACAGGGAATTTTTATCTTTGGAAATATTTATTTAAGGAAAATTTATCAAGGTTAGCACTCTACAGAACATATGTAGGGAAATATTGCTTTAAAAAAATTCTTCCTTGCCAAACTTGAAAGATATGGTAAAAAATAAAAATTCCATGGATTTTCAAATACAGAGGTAGAACATAAATTAACCACTAAAAGTTGTTTCATCGTAGTTACAAGAACTTCTACATTAAGGTATATGGATCCACTGTTCAAGAAGTCTTAAACAATCTTGAAAATGTAACACATTCACACCAGAAAGATAGACATTTGTTTCTCTCGAGCAGCATGTTTCAAATCGGTGAAGGCTTCTCTTCCAAGTCCTCTATCAGGAATATTGAGAATGTGAGCCAGAGCCAGGTCATTCTTTGAATTCACTAGCAGGTTTAGATATGAAAAGAAAATTTTTCTTGCTACTAGCTGCACCTGTACAATAAAATATTCAGTTAATTTATTACAGTTGTTCTAAATCCATAAATATTCTTTTATAAATGCAGAAAAATGCATATAATCATTCAATCACAATACCTCACTCAGATCTTTAGGCAAAGATAATTGCTCTATAAACTGAAAACTTATTTTGGACAATCAGCACATCTTGCTCATGAAGTCAACTTACTGCCAATGAGAAATTATGAGAAAATAACAATTTATCATAATTACTGGAAAATGGTTCTTATAAAATGATATAAAACATGCAGTTCAAATCTGTACTTATGAGGGTCTCATCATATTCCCCTACATACATCTGCCACTAAGTAAGACACAATAACAAAGCCGCCTGATGCTTAGGGTGTGGGCCAATTGGCTCTATTTGATTCTGTATCTACATTCCTTACAATGTCAAACATAAAAGCTAAAGTTAAATGTTAAATTCTCAGAATTACTTGATACTGACTTTGGCAATACCAGATAACTAACAAAGAATTAAAATGGAGAGATTCGACCAAACATTAAGCAAATAATAGCACATAGTTGATGTTGACATCACTGGTCTCAAACACTACAGGTCATTCAAGCACAACGTAAATAATATTTGGGAGAACTTGATAGGGGCATATATACTGCACTTATCCTTCACATTCAAATGATAAACCAGGGCATTTATAATCTTTTTCTTAAAATTAGCTATTTATAGCTACTCGAGGCCTTACAACTTCGAGTACTGAGGAAGAAGTGATCATGTAAACCCCCACAGATAACAATAAAATACTAGGTAAAATTTTAAAAACGTAACTCTTTAAACACACTGGAAAGCATTCAAAAGGCAGACACAAGCTGGAGAATTTAATTTTAAAAGAACTGCAACAAGAAGAGTAAGAATTGAAAGTTTGTGATTATTCGAGGCCCTACAACTTCCAGTAATGAAATGAGTGATCATGTGACCCCACAAATTAACAACTATGAAATATTAAATAAAAATTTTAAAATACAATTTAAAGGTACTGGAAAGTGTTCAAAAAGTAGACAGAAGTTGAAGAAACTTTAATTTTAAGAGAACTGCAATACGAAGGGTATGAATTAAGTTTGTGGTTTACTAATCCAAAAGTATGTCCAAAGTCTCATGGCTATGACTACAGAAAATAGAGGTGACTAAAAGTGCCAGAGATTGGAATTCAGGACTGGGAAAGCAGCTACACATTTAAAGGTGGAAATCCCTGGTAACAATTCAGAGCATAAATAGCCCAAATCTCTGGCTGACAGCTAGACTATGAAAGTGTGGGCGAGACCCCTATCCATCAAAGACACAGGTAGAAATCAGGAAAAAAATATATTCTAGAAAGATTGAGCTATAAGGAGCTGGAGCTATGAGTTTGAAGATTTGCTTAACTGAACACATTCCACAAGTGTGCATCACTTAAATGTCAGAAAACTGAAGCTGGACAGGCTTGAAGCATTAGAGGACAGAGCCTAAACCTGGGAGAGCAAATGGAAAATTCAGGGACATACCTAGTTTTTTCTACCACAGAGAGAGTAAGTTCCATCTCTCCCCAAATCCTTGACTGACCACCAAATTAGGCAGCAGAAGGAAGACCTACAAAAGCCAAGCTAATGAAGCAGCAAAAGGAAGCCACAAGTATACATATCAACAGCTGCATACCAACATGGAGCAGACTGGAATCTAGGCAAGTAAATTGCCTACTAGATCGAAAACCCAATATTTCTCAGAAGAATATGATGAAATCCAGAATCGATATAAAATATTACCTATAATATAGAGTTTTGATTCAAAAATTACTAAACAGTCAAAGAAAAAGGAAAGTATGACCCCTATTCAGGGTAATAAGTAGTCAACAGAAACTGTCACCAAATAGACCTAGATTTTGAGTTTAGCAGAAAAACATCAAGCCAGCTAAAATAAATTATGTTTAAGGAATTAAAAAAATATGTTCAATAAATTAAAAGAATATATGTTATCAATATATGTTATAGAGGAACATAAAAGAACATATGTTATATGTTATAGAGGAAATGTCAACAGATAAAAGGTCAAACATAGATGTAATTGGAATCCCTGAAGAGGAGTAAAAAGGGCAGAAAAAATATTTGACAAAATTATGCCCAAGCATGCCAAATTTGGTGGAAAACATTATAGATCCAAGAATCTACTTAAGGAAAACTAGGAAAGACACACAGAAAATCACTCATATACACATTATAATCTGATTCTGACAGCCAAAGATGAGAGAAAATCTTGAGAGCCACCAGGGCAAACTGACGCTTTACCTATAAGGGAACAATGATAAGGTTAACAGATAATTAAGATGTACGTAAGCCAGAAGACACTAGAAGAACACATTAAATATGTTGAGAAATGGTCTTAAGAATTACCATACAATTACAATAATCAAGATAGAGTAGTATTTGTGAAAGGACAGACACTGACATCGGTGGAACAGAATAGGGCCCAGAAATAGATGATCAGAGATATGGCAATTTGATTTTTGACAAATGTGCAAAAGAACAATGGAGAAAGGACAGTCTTTTCAATAATTGGTGTTGGGGCAATTGGTCATCCATATGCAAAACAAATGAATCTCAACCTAAACCTCATACTTTTTATAAAAAACTCAAAGTGGACCACAGATCTAAATATATAACATAAAACTATAAAACGTTTAGAAGAAAACCCAGGAGAAAATCTTCATGACCTGGAATAAGGCAAACAGTTCTTAGATGTGACACCAAAAGTACAATTCAGAAAAGGAAAAAGTTGGTAAACTGGATTTTATCACAATTACATTCCTTGTATGGAATTCTCTGCCTATTTTTACCCTCTCAGCTACTTCCATTCTATATTCTGCTCTGGAATCCTGTTTGTTTCTAGTTCTTAAATGCTGTTCGCAGACTGTTCTCTTGAAATCCTCTTCTTGCCCATTCCTTTAGATAATGGACTTATAAGTTCTAAATGCAGTTGACTCTCAAAACATGAAATTCATAAATCCTTCAGTAACTTCAGTAACTTAGCTAAAGTCCCAGTAATTTATCATCTATGAACTCTAAGAAGATATTTTCCTTACTAAAATTGAAATTTCTTCATTTTCTATATAATTACATTTAACATTTTTTTTAAGCATAAAAGAAACTAAAAAAGGTAACAATAGAAAATTACAAAACAGGCCAGGTGCAATGGCTCACACTTGTAATCCTAGCATTCTGGGAAGCCAGGGTAGGAGGACTGCTTGAGCTCAGGACTTCAAGACCAGCCTGAGCAAGAGTGAGACCCTGTCTCTTGTAAAAGTAGAAAAAAAATGAGCCAAGTGCCCTCATGAGCGCCTGTAGTCCCAACTACCTGGGAGGCTGAGGTAGGAGGATAGCTTGAGCCCAGGAGTTTGAGGTTGCAGTGAGCTACTATGATGCCACTGCACTCTACCCAGGGTGACAGAATGAAGCTGTCTCAAAAAAAATTTTTTTTTAATTTTTTAAAAATTAGAAAAGAAAAAAAGAAAATTACAAAACATTAAGAAGGTGCTTAGATAATCATGAAGCAAGTTTCAAGTTCATATATATCTTAAAAGTAATTTTAAAGGTGATGTACTTTTGAATTACTTAAATTTCCACATGAAAAATAATCCTTGAAAAGCAGGAGGCAGTCAGGGTCAATTTTTTAAAAAAACTTATTGGATAGGAAAAGGTTACTTTAAATATTAGACTTGAGATATAATTTAAGCAAAATTAAGTAAAAGAAAACAAAGTTTAAAGATTAATCCTGGCAGTGGTCCTAGAGGCAAGACAGGGGTGGCAGGCAGCCTGGAGTTGGGGGAAGCCACTGCCTCCTTGTCCTTGCCGGGCAGCCACCTCCGCAATGCCACTGCTTGTTGAGGGGTGCTGGGGACCTTGTCCAAGGCCATCCACCTCTGGAGGAAAGAGTCAGACTTCTCAGAGGACAGTTTGTTCAATAAATGGGTCCCCAGGGCTTTCTCCGTATCAGCAAAAAGATCTTGCAGTGACCTCCCCAAACGATGTCTCCATCTCTATTCTCAGTTCTGATGATGCCATTATTTGTCACATTGTGATCCTAAGGCACGCAGGTCATGGGGCTACCTGCTTGACACACTGTGAAGGAACCTACCCCAAAGCTGAGGTCCTCTTGATCATGGGCTCCATAAAATCCTTTTCCCACCATGTTCAACACGGAACACTTGAAGTGCACCTGTGGGAGGCTTCAGTGACAATAGGCAGTTGTCACAAAAACTTATTCATCAACTTAGTGAATTTGACAGACAATAAGATGACACTCACTTAGTGACATTATGTGTGACAGAATTAAATGACTGGGAAGAAAATAAAGACTACTTTCCAATAATTTATGGGCATTGCTGTCAACTTTAAAACTTTAGAGATTTACAGAGCCTCCTTTCATGATCGAGGTTCAGAGGAGGAGTTGAGGACTGTGCTAGGCTCAGCAGGAGGACCAATGATCAGCATTTATGATGCAAAAGGCAGAACAGCTTCATATAGGACTATATTCCTGGATGCCATTTCCACATGTGTATTTCTGGTTGCAGCAAGACGATAAGCACATACTAGAGAACATTTCCACTTCACCTTTGGCCAACGCTTCCCCCACCACCTCTTGTTGAACATAATAGATCTACCCTGATGTTTTTTAAAAAATACCCATCTCCAACTAACACAGTTTCCTGGAAATAAAGCTCTACTCTACAAAAAAAAAAGATGGCTTATGGGAAAAGATCTCTTCTCAAGGAAGCTAAAAACAGGAATTACCAGAGAAAGCAACTTTTTGGCATGACGAAGACCATTGGTAGGGAATGGAGAGAATATGGATTTGGAATCTATATCCATTGAGTATTAGGTCTCCTTCCATACTCAGTATCTTTCAAATGACTTTCAAAATAAAATCTTATTTTGGCAAAGGCAAAGAATGAAAAAAAAATAAAGATTAATCCTAAGAAACTTTTTTCTTAAATATTATAGATACCAGCTAAATGTTACTTTTTCAGAGACTCCCTGACTTCCCAAAATAGAGAAGATATTCATGTACTCTTTTACATCATCCTATGATGTCTGTATATCACCCTATTATAATTCTCTGCATAGGTCTTCATAATTTCTGAAAATTTATTTCCTTAATTCTTCCACTACTTTATGAGTTCCATGAGAGTAAATAATGTACCCTTAGGGCCTAAAAAAATGACTGGCATTATAGTAGATAATCAATCTATTTTTGTTAATAGGTTCTCAATCAGTTTTTATTCAATAAATGAAAGAAAAATTAAAACATGTATTCAACCTTTTAAAAATTTCAAAATTAAAAATCTATTAATTAAAAACTTAACTGGGATCAAATAGGCACTCATTTTTTTATTATATTGTTTTACAAAGCAAAGTACTCTAAGGTACAACCAAATGAAAATAAACTTTAAGATCTGCCCTAAATTTTTATAAAATAAGGTATAATATAGCTTTCTGCTTATATTTTAAATGTCTTACCTTTATTTTCACAGTAAATCACCATATCTCACATGGTCTATAATACAAGTTTCCATTTTAACTTCACAGTGCAACAGTAACACAATTTGCCAAACATCAAAGCAGAGAAAAAGTGATGTTCATCTTGTAATTAGGAACTTTTTTACATTTCCTACATTTAATGTAATGCAATCTCTGCTTTGTTGTCCAAAAATAATAAGGAAAACTGGTACGTATATACCTGATACTTACTGGGTATAAAAAAGGGGCTTAAGCTCCCACATCTACAACTTGCTGTTTAAGGATAGCAAATTCTGTCCTTCTGATCTCTGATGCTGGGCAAACATTAGGGAAAAACATCTTGGAGTCCTCACAGTTAGAGTGTTTCTTTTAACTCATGGCTGCAATTGGAAATCTATCCCTATCATTATGGTCAGGTAACATGGCTGTTATGGTTTCCCTGCTCTTGTATTTGCAAGTGGGTTTTAAAGAGCTTCTCTGGAAAAGTAGTCCACATAAGTACAGTTGTGATGTCCAGGAGCAAGGGCCTAAATTGAAAAAATCCACAAGATTGAG
>NW_012148797.1:871679-884083 GCF_000956105.1 Propithecus coquereli | reverse complement strand
TACCTATTTTTGCTCAGTGCCTGTTACCTTGGCCTGACTAAAAAAAAAAAAAAGGTTGAACTAGAACTACTATACTGGTGGAATATTTAACTGATGATTTTCTTTTTGAACTTTTATCCTTTATTCTATTTTTCCCTCATTACTTCAGAATTTCAAAAAAAATATTTTAGTACCTTAGGAAAAATAAAATGATGTAAAATAAAATAAGGAAACAAAAATATTGTTTCTCAAATTCACTCCATTCATCTACTTGAAGACTCTGGCATGGCATTAGTAACCATATTTGGTGATCAAAATATACCTTTTTAAGACTACAGCCCAAAAAAGTCACTTTAGAATTTTAATTAGAAATATATCAACTTCCAAAAATACCTTGTAAAATAAAAACTGGAAACTGCAAATAAAAGAAGCATGGCTAAGAGGATGGCTGCTAATTTAATAGTCCTCAGAAAATCTAATCTATCAGCTGAACGAGGAGATAAAATTCTATTAGAAAATACAATCCAAGAAAGCAAAAGATAAAAAGTAGAGGATTAATACAATGAAACAATCGGTGCCTTTTAAAGGAGGAAACTACATGCTTACAATGAAGACCAACTAGTTTCTATATATCATACTATTAAACATAATCTTTAGTCATCGATATCCCTTTAAGAAAATGCTTTATGTCTGTAAGCCAAAGTTTTAAAAGCTTAGGTCTTTTTACATAAACAAATTAGTTCATTCCCTTTTAAAATAAAAAATAATTATTGTTTCCTCCTTACAGAGCATGTAGGACAGATCAAAGAATATATTCTTTAAATGCCACTGAGAAAAGACCAAGCAATTTGGTAAGCATTTTGTCAAGATTTGGGGCAGGAGGGAACACAAGGAGAATATAAGTGGAAAATGAATTTCAAGCAAGAGAAAATAGTTACAAATCACTAAAAGGAACCAGGTCTGCGCAGGAAACATTCAAGACAGGCTTAGGATATTTTCTTGTATCAGAAAAGAGGAATAGGCCGGGCGTGGTAGCTCAGGCCTGTAATCCTAGCACTCTGGGAGGCCGAGGCGGGTGGATCGCTCAAGATCAGGAGTTCAAGACCAGCCTGAGCAAGAGCGAGACCCCGTCTCTACTAAAAAATAGAAAGAAATGATCTGGACAACTAAAAATATATATAGAAAAAATTAGCCGAGCATGGTGGCGCATGCCTGTAGTCCCAGCTACTTGGGAGGCTGAGGCAGTAGGATCGCTTGAGCCCAGGAGTTTGAGGTTGCTGTGAGCGAGGCTGATGCCACGGCACTCTAGCCAGGGCAACATAGTGAGACTCTGTCTCAAAAAAAAAAAAAAAAAAAGAGGAAAATGCTCAAAAAATCTAATAGGGTATGTAAAAAGGACACAGAAACCAGCTTGAAGGAGCTCCCTCTATTTTAGCATCAAAGATTGAATGGAACTGATTTTAAAACACTGCATAAATAAAAATGTATGAGTCCATACAATATACACACAGAAAAAGGAGAAAGATAAATGGAAAAAATATCTAATTTGCTTCTTATACATAACCATTACACCAACTCCTAAACTGATAAAGAGAATTAATTAGTGATCCTGACATTTTTAGAGAACTATACTTCATCCCATTTGATAAAAGTTTTCTTTACTGAGAAATGGCAAGTAATTAATGGAAAGACATGATAGAATTAGAAACTCACCATTCTACAAACACTGAAGAAATAACTGATTCAAGTAAAGATCATCAATGCATGCTTAAAACCATTAGGTAAAAGGTTGTTGGGAAGCAGGATATTTACAAAATGCCAAAGTATCACCCACACACCTCTGCTGACAGCAAAGGAAAAACTACATCTTCATACTGGAGAGATCTGGCAATTCGGGACAACCCAAGTTTGTGTCTCCTGATGTGACACAAAACAAAATATTCTGCATCAGTTATGAAGTACTTCTTACAAAATATTAAACCTAAATCTAAGCAAGCTTTTAGATGTAACCTTTAGCTTATTGGAAATATCACAAATAGAGAAACAAGCTAAATAATACCACAAGGAATTAATCAGACAAATAAAAAGAAAGAAAAAAGAGATTGGGGGATTCTTCTAGAGGAAAAAAATGTAAAGAGACATAAAAACAATTTTGAGGACAAATAGAGATATCTAAATATGGACATTAGTAAGTGATATTAGGGACTATTTGTTTAAGTTTTCTTATATATGATAAATGGTACTGTGGTGATGTCATTATTTTCAGGAAATGTATGCTGAAGAACTTTAGAGATCCACATGAAGTTCAGCAACTTACTTTCAAATAAGACAGAAAAAATATGAGATGCAGATATAAAGCAAAGACTATTAAATCCAAGGAGTATACAGATATTTGAGGGCAGTGATGAAATATATTTTTTAAAGTGCAATCTGTATAACATGGGAGTTATGGGAGAATCTACCTCAGCAATGTCTCCTGAAAAAGGTGATTCACCAAATACGTTAACTTACTGGAGCAGTGGATTTTGGAAGTAGGTGCATTCTAGACCTTTTATATATTATATTTTTTGAATATGTTGAATGTAATTTTACTGCTTTTCCAATATTCTTAAATTCTCATCATGTCAAAGGTGATTTTATTAAGCATAGACACTTTCATACACATAACTACCAAGGTGAGTGCGGGTTAACATATATATATTAACAATTAGGTACCTAACATAGTATTTCAGCTGGAAGTAAGTTATATTAGACCAAAGCTGTCTGTGCTGTATGTGACACTATTTTGCTGTGGTTTCTTTACACAACAAACCTTGCTAACAGAACTCTTGATATGTCAGTTGTACTACTGCAAAGGGTACAGACCAGATTTTTCAACTGAACATATTCTCCCAAGAATCAACCATCTAAAACAGTAAATGTGAAGTTTATCAAATAGAAAGATTCAAAGAACTCTGACAACCAGGATCTTCAACTACTTTTCTGGTACTCTGAATGATACCTATTTTTGCTCAGTGCCTGTTACCTTGGCCCAAAACCATGAAGACCCTGATTATTACCATGTTCCACTTTCCAATATATTTACTCTTTGCAAATATAGTTTTACTTAAACAAATTAAAAACTTGTAAAAATTTAAAAAAAGAGAACAAAACATTAGTAACTTTAACTTACTACCAAATTCATAGTGATTTGAAGGGGATCGTAGTGTGCTTTAATTTACTCACAATTTATCAGTACCTTTTCATTATCCTGGTTGTGTTTACTCATTGGTGATACTGGTACATAAAGATCAGTTTCATCCCCTACTGCATACTGTTTGCCAGACAGAAAATCCCGTAGCTCACTCTGTAGGAAATATAGAGTATTACTAATAAAATGCTATACCTACTATAAAATATACTTTACACCAAGCTCTACTCAGCATCATTGATGTTCCAGTGCAGAGTATTATTCGACATTTGTTGGCAGTCATTAGGTACACATGTAATTAAATTTCATAATAAAATGTTTCAATCCATTTCCAATGGCACAGGTTATTCACCAAGTTTTACAACTTTAGAGTTAAAAATGACCTTGGAAATTTATTCTGAGCCTTTTATTTCTTATGAAAGAAGAAAAATTAAAGACAATGAAAAGTCTTACCTAAGGTCTCACAGTGAGTCAAGAAAAATTTTTGTCTTCCCTTTTATATGTTAATGACTCATAATAAGTGATTTTATGAAATTTAATTGTAGATAAAGTATATAAACTGGTGAAAACACTAGCTCTACAGACAGCCTCCAAAAGATGCTTCATTTTGGAATGTATATAAGTAAATCTAGTATCCTAAGAAGCACAGTATTTCAAACAAAATAAGTTTCCATGAAAAAATAATTTATAAAGAGATCTTTGCTTTCACCATGCCATACTACTCAACATCCTCAAATTATTTCACTTAATCTAAGGGATCTAAGATTATGTAGATGTATATCCACACACACACACACACACACACACATACCCCATTACTGATGAGTAAATCTGAAGGGGAGGTATAAACTGAATTAACAAAACCCAATGAAATTGCAAACCACTTTTCCTCTCAACTGTTGGAAAGTTTTAACTAAAATAACTCATGAACATACACTTCTTAAAAAGTAATAGGGTTTGTCACAATGCTACTAATATGATGAGCTGGTACTTACAGATTAATCATAAGAGAAAAATCTAGGATTTTGCTGTTCATAATATTTATAATTTCTCAAACTTCAAGATCACAGAAAAAAAATTCGCTATTCAAAAAATTTAGAATAGTCCTCACATTTGTGGTTCTTAAATTTTCAGAAGAGATGCCGAAAACACAGTTTTATTTTTCCATAAGCACAATGTTCCCACAAAAAAGAGAATATTACCTTCTAATTAAACACTGTTTTCATATTTAACTATATGTAAAATATATTGTTCTAGATCAGTGAGTCTCAAAGCATGATCCAAGGACTCCTGAGGTCCCTAAGACCTGCTCTGGGATCCTCCCTTTTCTAAGTACATATCAATGCAAAGCCAAATTTTCTTGATATATTTCAGTCAAAACAACATATCAAACAAAAGCAGACATGAGACTTCATCCAGCTATTTTCTGTCACATATAACATTACAGATATTTACAAAAATATAAAGTTGCTATCATAATTTTTATATTTGAAAAATATAGTTATTCTTCATAAAATAATGTTACTTAACATGTAATAGGTGTATCAATGTTTTTAAATATATTGGTATACATTTTAAACATTTCTCAATTTTAATATGGTAAACATCAATAGATATAGCCCACATAATCAAAATCTCCTTGTAATCCTAAATAATTTCTCATAGTATAAAGAGGTCCTGAGATCTAAAATTTGACGACTAAGACTCTTGATAATAGAGTGTAAAAGCTTTTGGAGATAAGCGTAAAAATCCTAATATATTTCCTGTGATACACTATTAATTTTTCTGATTTGTACTTTCACTGATTTGATCAGGTGCTAGTCATTCTATTTTTAATCTCTTATTAACTTGGAAGATGTACTATATTTTTCCACTCAATTAATGGTTACTTTCCTTTTCACTGTATTGAAATCAGACTCATTTCTCTCTTATTTAAAGTGATAATGCCTGCCACCTCCCCCAACAAACTACAACATTCAGCAGTTTTAATTCTAAACTAGTATTAGAAACACCCTTAGTGTAAGCTTTCCATTCTAGCACCTACATATTCCCAGTCCATCCTTACAATTTTAACTACACACATGCACACAACACACACACAATATTTTCTAAGTTTTTTTGCTACCTACCATCTTCCCCTAGATAGATATCTGTTCTAGTTCATCTCTTTAATTATTAGAGTCCTTGGAAAATAAATTATTCGTATGAGATATGAACATAACACTCTCTAAATTTTTGTATACCCTCACAAATCTTTCTTTTAACTTGACTGATAAGTGATATCTTGGTTGGGGATGAGATTCTTAGGTCACTGTGCTCTTCTTTCAGGACATGCTATTTAATTTTTTTGTTAAATAATTAACTTGTAATATTTAAATTATAATTAAATTAAATAACTAAAACTAAATAAGAAATGTGCGAGATTTATCTTTATCCTTAAGAGTACAGGAATTTTACCAGAATATGCCTGTACAGGTCTTTTCTCATCAATACAGTCTGGAACTTGGTAAACACTCAGCAGCAGCAAACTCAGGTTTCTTTTCAGTTAAAGGAAATATTTACTATAACAAATGTATTTATAACAAAAATATTATGTATTTAATCATGCCTCTTATGCATCTATTTCTTTTTCCCTTCTGAGACTCCTTTCACTTGCATGTGAAATCCTCTAGATCTAACCTCCAAATTTCTTAACTTTTTCCTCATGATTTATCTAATATTTTTCTCTGTGCTTTAAATATTCATTGTGCTCAATTTTCAAGATACTAATTTGGGTCTAAATTCATCCATTGTGTTAGGAACTCTTTTTTTTTTTAGTTCTCATGAAAATGATTTATTTTTCATAATAAAGATTGGAAGGAATTTCTCTGAAGTATTTATGTTATAAGCTTACATAGGAGGTTTTTCTGCTGCTTTATACTTTCATGTTTTATCTAAAATGTTAAACTTCTTATTTTTATAAATCTGATCATTTTATAACTTGGTAATCAATAATTGCCAGAAAAAAGAAAAAAGTGAACAACTTAAACAGTTAGCTTCTACAGAAGGAACTAGTTCATAAAACTTACAAATGTTTAAATACACTACATGGTAAATAAATTCTTACCACATATATAGGACATCAACAGATGAAATCTGAACTATCCCAATAATTGCTGCTACCAGCCTACATCTATCCCTCCTGTGAAGAATTTCACACTAACTCTCTGTTGGAAAACTCCAAAGAAATGTGGGTGCTTCCAGAGAGAACTAGTTTCTTGATTAGGAACACTTTCTACCCACCCTGCAGCTTGAGAGTAAAACTTTTCACCTGTCTCTTAAAACAGTACATCCTAGACCTTACATGCCCTTATAATCTACTATTTCTTATTTTTTTCCATCCAGTCTGAGATTTCTTTTAGGGGTTACCCTTTTTGATTCCACTCAAGTGATAAGCTTTCCTCCCCAACCCTGAGGAGAGCCAGCCCACCTGGAGGAAGGGTGGAGAGGCAGCAAAGGAAGGGATGGAGTTGGAAATGTAAGCATTTCTTTGTTTTTAGAAAGAGAATAGCAATTATTTTTAGATAAAGTAGGGATGCAAACATTTATAAGAATAAAATCTAGCTCTGTATTTAATAATCACAACGTGTCTACAAAAACAGGTATCTCTGAGACGTCTGAGCAGGGGAGATTTGATGCTGGTTTTCTGTGTTAAACAAAAGCTCCTCGGGTGCCCGTTTCCTCTTGGCTTGGATGGTGAGTTGGTGCTGGGCGGCTTCTTCAATGTTCTGAAGCAGGTGGCTTTCCCACTGGCTCACTCGCTCCATTGCAGCTTTCAGCTTTTTCAGGTCTGGTCTCTTTCTCCTGGCTGTGTCGGGAATCCCCGGCAAACCTGAGTTTCGTGGCCAGCTCCTTGCAGGGTGGGGCTCTCCCTTCCGCTCCTGCTGGGCCAATAAGGCCGACACAGGCGAATCTTCTCTAGGAGCAGAGAGGTCCAGATTGGGCCCTAACTGCCCACTGGACTCCTTAGACGCCCGGGCAGTAAAACGCCTCCGTTTTCTGAAAGTGACCACAGAGCTGACCCCTGCCAGGTGGATCGGGAGATCCTGAAAAGAGTGTGCAGGCATTGGGGACCCGTGTGCAGGTATTGGGGACCCATCGGCAGCACCACATTTCTTGAGGTAAGAGGCATCTCCCAGGGCCTTTAGTCTACAGCTAAGGGACGCTTCTTCAGGGATGCTGTGTTGTATAAGCTTTCTCAAGGGTGGCCTTCTCATCACGAAAGAAGGGCTCTCGGGTTCAGAGGGGTTCAACCCAAGAATCTGCGCCTCTGTCTCCATCCGCTTCCCAGCTCTGGACAGTTGAAGCGCCCGCCCACCACGCGAGCCCAGCGCCCTGAACTCAGGCCCTGGCAGCTGTGTCTTTTGTTTCTTGTTTTTCTTTCTTTCTTTTTTTTTAATGTGGGGGTTCTATCCTTGAATTTCCTTAAGTAATTAATATTTTTATGTATCAAGTTGAGGTCACTGAGCTCCAGCAGCTCTATTTTGTTGAGCATGTGTGTTGTCAGCTGACTCATCCTTCTCTGGCTGCAGGCAATCCTGAGGTGGTTTGTTGTTTTTCTTCATTGGCTCTTTGGGGCTCAGATCAAACTGTTGAGGTACCTTATGGAAGTTGAAATGGTCTCTATACCTCCTGAGCAGCAGTGGAGAAACAAGCTTCCAGTCACCCACCAAGGCCAAGGAAATGTCTTCATGTGTTCTCCCAAGCCTCACCAATAGGGAACCCCATCCATTCAGCTACTTCTTGACTTGAGGGTCAGGGAATCTGGACATACTCACAGAGGACATTTGTTGACCTTCCTCAGAGGGTCCACAGCCCTCTGAGATTAAGAACTTCTCTCAGGATCTGCCATTTCTGCTCCTCATCCCAGGTCTCTGATGCTGTCTTCCAGATACCTGTTCAGTTCATAAGAAAGCAAGCCCTGTACCAATTCCTCTCTACTTAGATTCCAGTTAGCATTCAAGGCCTTATATGCTCCCAGATGCTCATTCCTTAGGAGAGGAATTATAAGTAGGGAGTAAAGGGGAAAGGGGCAATGTTCAAGTTACCATGTTACCAGAATTGACTTGTCTTAGCTTTAATTTCTCATAATTCCTGCCTTATTTAAGCTACAAGTAAGAAACAAACTTGATATCAGGGTCATGAAAATTTAGGATCATGAAATTCAGAACTGTTTGAAATATTCTGATACATACCTTTAAAGATACCTTTAGCATAAATTAGAGTTATAGATAGTGCATTTTTGAGAAATCAATCTAGGGATATATTTTCCTATCTACTTTTTCCTCACTAGAAATTTCCCTATAGCAAACATAAGTATCAGAGATCAAATTGTTAGTCTTTCAGGGTTTAAATGCAGAACATTTTCTTCTCTGTGCACCACTATCTTAGCAGCTTCAATTTCATTCGTGGTGTTCTACAAAGGAGACATGTTGACATTTATAGACAGTCTCCCACATAGACAACCTCAAATGGGTACCCTTATATATCACATACTATAAGTTGATCCAGTCAAATGAGGAGACTTATTAGAGGACTTATTAATAGACAGGGCAAAGGATAGGTTGAAAGCAATGTGCTCAAAGACCTCGAGTAGATTATACTGTCACTGGTTTATCAGAAGATCTTTGTTGTTCCTACAATCCAGTACTTATGTATGATTAGACTCTCTAAGTCAACTACGTGAAAAGTAGTCAAAAATCATCTCTATAAGCAAGTAAATGAAATATAGCTAGGGAGGAATTAAAAAAAACACTATCTTCACTTACAAGGATCCTTACCATAGTGTGGGTATGCACATGTGGGTACACACATGCATGTTTGTGCATGTGTTTTGAGGAAGTTACAACAGGGCAAAAGTTTTCATGACAGTCCAATGAGGCAAAGACAGCAAGCTGCCTGTCAATATCCATTCTCCCTTTCTTCCCCAGTAATAGAGCTTTTGTTTTTATCCTGGCAAGTTACTACCCAGAATGAGAACTATATTCTCTCCACCCTCCCTGGTAATTTGGTGTGGCCATGTGCCTAACCTTTGGGCAATAAGATGAAAGAAAAAGTGCTATGTCTCCTTAAAAGGAAGGAAGATTACTGTTCCCCCTTACTACTTCCTGTTGCAAGGAATACCGATACCATGTCTGGAGCTCCAACAGTCTTCTTGGACCATGAGATGGTCTTGTAGGTAGAGGCCAAGAACTAAAACAGTAGAGCAGAATGACAGAAAAAGCTTGGGTCTCTCATAACCCGGAGCTATCCTATCAGTCCTTTAGACATCTTTTATAGAAGAATGAAATAAACTTGTATTTTCTGTAAACAATTATTATAGTAGAGGTTTTTATTATAATTAGCCAAAATACTATTCCCAAGTATTATATAGAAATAATTACAAAATACTTGAATATCTTACAAAATACAGTAAACAGAAATTATAGCTATAATTATTTTATTACTGCTATTTAACTACTACTTTATTGGCACTCAATAAATGTTAAGATAATGAAAAATATTTCCAATGCTTTAAACTAGAGATGTCTAAATATATTCTACAACAGTTTATAAATTCTAATGTAGACAAAACTGAACTGCAAGGAATGTTACTCCACTGAACTTTTAAATGTATATCTCGTTAAAAAATAATGAAATGGGGGGGCAAGGGCAACATACGTAACCTAAACATCTGTACCCCCATAATATGCTGAAATAAAAATAAAATAATGAATGACATGTTTGTGCAAAAAGGAATAGTCTATTATCTCATGTACATTGTATAATACTATTCTCATAAAATGAATGATACCTCCATCTAGTAAAATATTATTATTAATCCATAAAGTCATACCAATCATTTATACAACATCTCCCAAATGAACAGATGCACATTAAATCAAGAAAGTATAAAGTAGGAAAGCAATCTTTGACATAATTCAAAAAGAAATTAGACACTTGGGACTGATTTCTTTGTTATAAAATTTTTGCTCTAAAAAGAAGCTGTTCTTATAGCAACCAAATAACCATACCAAAAGCCCAAGAAAATTTACCACCAAAATATTTCTTTCAAGTAAGAACCAACTTTTCAGGTAGCTAAATTTTCCATTCTTAACATGATCTCATAAGCAAAACATTATCGAGTTACTATAACTGATGATACTAAAGTTTAAAATCAAAATAAATCTAGGTGAATTCTGATTAAAATAGAATTATTTAAAAAATACTTACAGGAGACATCGTGTTATTATTTTCACAATTAGAAGTCAAAATCCTACATCTTTGATAAACATCAATCAGATCTAACATATTACTGTTCTTCAAAAAATCATCATAGGTCCTTCTAATGTCCTCATAATGGTCAATCACTTTAACATTTTCAATCGGTAAGTTCAATTTCTCATGCAGTAAGTATTTCCAGGTCAACAAGACATCACTAAGAGAGACTGTAAATTCTCCACTGTGCTGAAAAGATGATGGAAAAAGAAAAAGATAAAGTTGGTTGCCAGAATATTCATTAACTTATAATTGAGATAAAAAAAAAATTAAACTTTGTCATAGTAAAGTCTATAATGAATTCTTGTGGTTTTAAAGAGAACATCCAAGTTGAGCAATAAAATAATTTTAGAAACCAAATATAAAGGAAAAAGGTTTTGATGATTCTATAAAATATGAAATAATGCAGGTTTACACATGACAAAATTGGCAAATATATAGTCACTGTCTTATTTCCCACACTTCATTAAATTTCTTCTACCCAAAGTGGTGGAATGGGTGGGCAGTAGCTGTACTTAAGTACTATTGATTGGGGAAACATTTGATTCTGTTAATATTTAGTTCCTTTTAGCTGATGTATTTTTAACCTCTTATTTAAAATTGTCAATGCCATAGTGAATTCCCACATAACACAATATTCCAAGTGTTTGTCTTAAAATACGGTCATAGAGATTATTTTTTTAAATTGTGTTTCATTTCATTAGTTACAGGGAAAGCAAAATATCAGTGCTAAAACCAGAGAATAATTTTGATTTTTCGCTGCTCATGAACACACGAAACTGTAACAAACAAGTGCTAAAAAGCCATAGTCAGGTTGCTTTCTGGACATTGTCAGATATTACTAATCAGGTAAAATTATTCCTTTTCTTTCTCTTTTTTGACTGGCTTTCTATTTTTACCAGAAAGAATAAAACAGATTGCAATCTGGCTACAGTGACATATAATTGCTTAGAGATCCACTAATGTTACCAACATGTCTGCATGTCAATATTTTCTCTAACTATATAAAGCTTTCTTTAAAGTCTCTTCTTCAATATCCACATGATAAATTCTCTCAGTAGAAATGTTGAAGGTTTATTTTTTATTGATTACATTCTGCTCCTTCATCAATATTCCAGATATTAATAACGCTGCTTTCCAAAAAATGTCAGCCTTAATTCAGTAAAAAATTCTAACTGCTCCATGCAAATACAGCATGAATAACAAATGTTTTTAAGTATCCATATATGGTTTTGTGAAATGTAATATGTTGCTATCTTTTACAGTTAAGTTCCTTTAATATGTTAGTAGTTTATGCTAACTGCAAGACTTGTCCATTAATTGCATTTAAAGATGGGTGGGATGGCCGGGTGCAGTGGCTCACACTTATAATTCCAGCACTTTGGGAGGCCAAGGCGGGGACTTGAGGCCAGCCTGGGCAACAAAGTAAGACCCTAGCTCTACAAAACATTTTTAAAAATAGCCAAGTGTGGTGGTGCACGCCTGTAGCCCTAGCTACTAGGGTGGCTGAGGCAGGAGGATCGTTTGAGCCCAGGAATTTGAGGCTGCAGTGAGCTATGACTGGGCCATTGCACTTGAGCCTCACTATTAAGATAAAAAATACAAATTAAATTTTAATTAGATCTAACTTACTTCACAATTAGAGTGAAGTGACAGCCTGAGTGGCAGAGTGAGACCCTGTCTCTAAAAAAATTTTTTAATTAAAAAAATAAAAATTCCCATAATATGCTGAAATAAAAAAAAAAAAAAAGGAGGGAATCATATCCCACAGGAAATTTCTGGCCAGGATTAGTCTATTAAACAAGGAAGAGTTGTAGAGAGTATCATGAGAGGAAATTATACCTGCATATTGAAATCTGAAATTAAGTAATGTGGGCCTAGCAACATAATGAATTGGAGCATCTTAACTTTCATAGGTGATTAAAAAAATTCATTCAGT
>NW_012148797.1:784018-871364 GCF_000956105.1 Propithecus coquereli | reverse complement strand
ATATTAATTCTATTTCATGAAACTGCTTCAATGAACAACCAGAAAAAAAATCAGTACTCTAAAACCTTGGATCCATTACTCAAATGTAAGACAGGTTTGCAATTTCCCAGCATTGCACCAAAACTATATAATTTACTTCCCAACCTCACAAAGGTTACACACTAGAAAATTTCCAAATGGTATTTAAATTAAATAAATCCAGTTATTTAAAGTTTCAAAACTAAACTGTTTTATCTTAAAAATTCCTAAAACTATTTTTAGTATAACATCATTCATGTTTAAAATAAATCAAGATTTTGTCTAATGCAAATGTACAATTTATTCTCACCCTATTGACTATAACTAGTTAAATAAAACTATGCAAGCTCTTGCTCTTGTAAGAAATGGTTTTGACTAGATTAACAGTGTTTATACTGGGATTGTAAAAACATTTTAAATCCAAATAAAAATGCAGTCCAGATATCAGTTTTCATGATCAGGTGCCCACCATGACAGCATATTCTATTATTCAAACCAGTAACAACTGATTGAGAGAGTCTGTGGTCAAATCAGAAAATGTTTTGCTAGGAAAACATGCCAGCTGGCTAATATATGAAGGAAGTTCAAAATGTTCAATGCTTTAATTCTCTGATGAACATAAGAAGGATTGTATTTCACAAGAATAAAATGAGAAAAAGCAAGTTCCATATTTTTCAGAACACTTGTACTTTGTATATTATAGCAAAGTTATTTTTATAATTAAAATTTTAAATAAACTTTACATTTTTAATTAACTGGACATTTTGTTATCATTAAAGAAAGATCTACTTAAGAGCACTAACTGGCTATGTGACTTTGGGTAACATACTGAAATCCTTCTGAGTCAGCTTCTTTGGTTATAAAATGAGATTATACAGATTAAATAACACCTGATAAATGGTAGGTTATCAAAAATGTCAATTTCCTTTCTCTTCCCCTATTCAAAGTAATTGTTTGGGGGGGAAGGGTGGTGATAAATGTAATACAGTTTTAAAAACCTGTTTCTTCTTATTTGTTAGATCACTGTTAGGTCATTTTCAAATCTAACAGTTAGCTACAGTTACTGTGATTGCTTTCCATGAAGTTATAAAATTAATATCTTCACCTGTTTTAGACAATGGAACCTTGTAATCTTCTCAATAAAACTAATTAAGGTGAAAAACAGCGTATATAACATAATTGCCAGGCAGATTCAAACTATGAAGCTAATTCAGAATAAAGAAAAGGCCAAAATATTATTTGGCACCTGATGAAGTCATGCATATTTGCCATATGCTGAAATCAGTAGTCCTCAATGAATCTATAATAGGTTAAACCTTTAGCAGTATAAAACTGCTATAGAAGTATTATGTACCTAAAGCTATAAAATTTTCCCCCTCAAAAAACAAGCAAAAACCTATAACCCAAAAGGTTATTTTAATATACCTTTTCTTTTCTCTCACTCAAGCAGTTAAGAAAACAAACATGTCATTACACAAACTAACAACTCTACTAGGTAGGTATTCAAAAGTGTTACTAGAGGGGTGAGGTAAGATGGCTGACTAGAGACACTGGTCACCAGATCGTCTTAGAAAGAAGGGAAAGTTTTAGGTGAAAAAAAATGTAACTCAGGTATAATTCTGAGTGAAAAGTGCCAGAACCTACAGGAGATTCCACAGGAAGAAGTTGCACAACAGAACATGAAGGAGCAAGATTTTGGCAGAGATCAACCCCCAAGGAATCTGGAGCCCTGTAGAAAGTGTAGGTGGGGGTTTTGTTTCTCCTTCTCTCACACCTCTGGCAGACTACAGGCTCCAGAGCTGCTGGAGAGCTTCTCTAACCTCATGAGCCCAAAAGCTGCTGCCACCAGTGAACACGGAGCTTTTGGAGAATAAAGCGGCAGCTGCCAACTCCCTTGGGTTCGCTTCCTCTCACCACAGACCTGAGCTGACGTGATGGGCGCCATACCATTTCTCCACCCATGTGTGCCTTTGTCCTCCCCAGGGAGCTTCAGCCCTTCAGTTTTCATGTCACTGGTCCCCACACAAATATTCCCCAAATCTTGCCCAGACTACAGTGGCCACGGGAGATCCTTGGGTCCCAGGGGAACTGTGTAATCCCAGAGCATTTTGGGGGAGAGGGACAAGGGGGACAAGAGTGCCAGCTCTCCTCCATTCAGACTCTTCTCCTCCCCCACCCCTCCCCATTGATGAGCGGCAGTTCCCACATGAGTTGGCACAGGTGCCCCAAGGAACAATTAAGCCAGGACTCTCAGGAGTGGCTGCTTCCCCTCTATTGGTGTACTCACCACACCTTTCCTCTTAAAGATCTGCAGCAGACCAAGGAGCGCTCTGACTGTGAGCTTTCTGCTCACAGAGATCTGTGAATTAATCTTGAGAGGGGAGGTAGCCCATGTGGATGGAACTAAAAGAAGAGTGCAGTGGGGTCCAGGCCCCAGCGCACTTGCACGGTACCCATCCCCTAACAGGAAAGCCACACTTTCAAGCTGGATCCTGGGAAAGGAAGCTCCCAGCCTACAGCGCCATTGCTAATGAGCTCAGCTAGTTTGGACCGCTGCTGGTGCCCAGAGAGATACACAAGGCAAGGGAAGAGGGAGAAGAGTGAAATCTACTCCCAGCTGCCAGACTGGGAATCCCAGACAGCCCCGCCCCAATGAACAGACTATCTGGCTTGCTGGGGCCACTTCAGACCCTCCCTGGTGGCTTTTCCCAGTGACCTGGGAGCTAACCCTTGACCCCAGCTGAGACAGCTCTTGTGTTTGCCCCCTTTGCGAAGCCTGAAGGCAGGCTCCTCCAACCCAGCCCCACTCATCCTCACTCCTCCACCCACCTCTGCTGTGGTGGAGAATAAGAAGTCCCCTGGGGGCTCCAGGGTCCCAACCATCACCTGGGGTACCCAAGTGCTTCTCCTGATCAAGTGCTTCTCCTGATTGACCAGAGCCAGTCACAGGTCCCAAAAAAACACCACTGCAGCTGGCTTTTAACTGTAAATGCCACCTCCTGGCAGGAAGGACAACTTGTATAGCCCAATACAGCATTTACTGATTCAATCACAGAGGACATAGTTGAGTATTACCCATGAGCACCACTTACTGTCTCAGAGATTAAACTGGGTGTCCCAATATAATTCACACTGTTAAGAAGACCAATGGGCTGGGGAAAGAGAAAGGATTTCAAAGACCTCCATCTTCCCTTCTCAACAAAAGACAGGGAATCTGCCCACACACATAGCTCACTACCACTACAGCCTACAAACAACTAGCAATTTAGAAAACTACCACACTAAGGATATCTACAGCCATCCCTGAGGGTGAAGGAGGCAAAGCAAAAGTCCTGGAAAATTTGATGTGGGAATAATTGAGAAAAACTTCCCTGGTCTTGCTAGAAATTTAGACATCCAGATACAAGAAGTTCAATGAACACCTGGGAGATTCATTGCAAAGAGGCAATCACTAAGGCACATAGTCATCAGACGGGCCAAAGTCAACACAAAGGAGGAACTCCTACAGGTTGAGGTGAAAACATCAAGTAACTTATAAAGAAAAATCCATCAGACTAACAGCAGACTTTTCAAGAGAAAACTTACAAGCTAGAAAGGAATGGGGTCCTATCTTTAGTCTCTATAAAGAGAATACCTGCCAGCAAAGAATTTTGTATCCTGCTAACCTAAGTTTCATAAATGAAGGAGAAATAGTCTTTCCCAGACAAGCAAACACTAGGGGAATTTGTCACTACTAGACCTGCCTTATAGAAATGCTAAAAAGTTCATTATATATGCAACAGCACAACAGATTCCAACCAGTGTAAAAGCACCTAAAAGTTATAGCTAACAGCTCTTATAAAACAATAGCACAAGAAGGAAAATAAAACAATAAGGTATCATCCAACTTGTTGAACAGAACAGCAACCTATACATCAATACTAACACTCAACATGAATGGTGTGAATACTCCACTTAAAAGACATAGACTGGCTGAATGAATGAAAAAACAATTCAAATATATGATATCTCCAAGAAACACACCTCAATCACAAGCATTCACACAGACCCAAGGTAATGGGATGGAAAAAAATATTGTACACAAATGGAAATCAAAAGCAAGCAGGTGTAGCCATTCTCATATCAAATAAAATAGACTTTAAATCAACAGTAAAAAAAAAAAAAAAAGACAAAGATGGTCATTACATAATGGTAAAGAGAGCAATTCAAAAAGAAGAGATAACAATCCTAAATATATATATGCAACTAACACAGGAGCTTCCAGTTTCATAAAGCAAATTCTTCTAGATCTAAGCAAAGAAATAGACAGTAGCTTTTTTTTTTTGATACAGAGTCTCGCTCTGTTGCTCAGGCTAGAGTGCAGTGGCATCAGCCTAGCTCACAGCAACCTCAAACTCCTGGGCTCAAGTGATCCTTCTGCCTCAGCCTCCTGAGTAGCTGGGACTACAGGCATGCGCCACCATGCCCAGCTAATTTTTTTATATATTTTTAGTTGTCCAATTAATTTCTTTCTATTTTTAGTAGAGACGGGGTCTCGCTCTTGCTCAGGCTGGTCTCGAACTCCTGAGCTCAAACGATCCACCCCCCTCAGCCTCCCAGAGTGCTAGGATTACAGGCATGAGCCACCGCGCCCGGCCCCTAGACAGTAGCATCTTGATGGTTGGGAATTTCAACACTCTACTGAGAGAAGTGGACAGATCATTTAAGCAGAAAATGAATAAAGAAACGCTGGACTTCAATGGGACTCTAGAACAAATGGACCTAATGGACATTTACAGAACATTCTATCCAAAAACTACTGAATATGTATGCATTTTTCTCATCAGCGTATGGGGCATTATTCAAGACTAATCATATCTTAGGCCACAAAACAAGTCTCAGCAAATTTAAAAAAATCTAAATCATACCATATATCTTATCAGACCATAGTGAAATAAAACCAGAAATCAATTCCAAGGGAAACACTCAAATCCTCACAAAGTCATGGAAATTAAACAACCTGCTGCTGAATGATCCTTGGGACATTGATGAATTTAAGATGGGAATCAAAAAATTCCTCGAACTTAATGACAAAGGGGACACAAGCTTTCAAAGTCTATGGGATACAGAAAAAGCAGCTCTAAGAGGAAAGTTCACAGCTTAAATGCCTACATCAAAAACACAGAAAGATCACAAATTAACAACCTAATGTCACATCTCAAGGAACTAGGAAAAGAAGAATAAACCAATTCTAAAGCCAGTAGAAGAAAAGAAACAACAAAGCTCAGAGCAGAACTAAATGAAATAGAAACCAAAAACAATACAAAGGATCAATGAAACAAAAAGTTGGTTCTTTGAAAAGATAAATAAAATTGATAAACCAAAACCGGATTAACCAGAAATAGAAGACAAAAGACTGAAATAACCGCAACCAGAAATCAAAAAGGAAACATTACAACAAATATCACAGAAATTCAAAATATCATCCGTGAATACTATGAAAACCTCTACGTTAAAAAAAACTAGAAAGCCTAGAGGAAATGGATAAATTCGTAGAAACACACAATCTCCCAAGCTTGAATCAGGAAGAAATAGAAATCCTGAACAGACCAATAACAAGCAGTGAGGTTGAGCAGTAATTAAAAAAAAAAAAAAAAAATCTACCAACAAACAAAAGCCCAGACTAGATGGATTCACAGCTGAATTCTACAAGACCTACAAAGAAGAACTGGTATCTATCCTAGAGAAACTATTCCATAACATTGAGAAGAAGGGAATCCTTCCTAACTCATTCTATGAAGCCAGTATCACCTTAATACCAAAGCCAGGAAAAGACACAACAAAAAAGGAAAACTACAGAGCAATATTCCTTATAAACACAGGTGCAAAAATCCTCAACAAAGTACTAGCAAACAAAATTCAAGAGCACATCAAAAAGATAATCCACTATAATCGAGTGGGTTTCATTTCATCCCAGGCATGCCAGGATGGTTTAACATATGCAAATCAATAAATGTGATTTACCACATAAACAGAAACAAAAACAAAGACCACACGGTCACCTCAACAGATGCAGAAAAAACATTTAATAAAATCCAGCACCCTTTCATAATAAAAACCCTCAACAAACTAGGCATAGAAGGAACATGCCTAAAAATTATAAAAGCCACGTATAACTAACCCACAGACAACATCATGCTGAATGCGGAAAAGTTGAAAGCATTCTTCTTAGAACTGGAACAAGACAAGGATGCCCACTTGTCACCACTTCTATTCAACACAGCATTGGAAGTCCTAGTCAAAGCAATCAGGCGAGAGAAAGAAATAAAGGGTATCCAAATTGGAAAAGAGGAAGCCAAACTATCCCTGTTTGCTGATGATATGATCTTGTATCTAGAAAACCCTAAATATTCCACCAAAAAACTTCTGGAATTGATAAATAACTTCAGCAAAGTCGCAGGTAACAAAATCAATGTACACAAATCAGTAGCATATCTATAAACTAGTAACAGTCAAATGGAGAATCAAATGAAGGAATTAATACTATTCACAATAGCTAAAAAGAAAATGAAATACCTAGGAATATATTTAACCAAGGAGATGAAAGACCTCTACAAAGAGAACTACAAAACACTGATGAAAAAAATCACAGATGACGCAAGTGAAAAAACATTCCCTGCTCATGGATTGGTAGAATTATCATTAAAATGTCCATACTGTCCAAAGTGATTTACAGATTCAACATGATCCCCATCAAAATACCAAAGTCATATATCACAGATCCAGAAAAAAGAATCCTAAGCTTCATTTGGAACCAAAAAAGAGCCTGAATAGGCAAAGCAATCTTAACCAAAAAGAAAAAATCTGGACCCATCACATTATCTGACTTCAAATTATACTACAAGTCAATAGTAACCAAAACAGCATAGTACCGGTATAAAAGTAGAGCCATAGACCAACGGAACAGAATAAAGAACCTAGAAATAAAACCATTTATCTACAACCAACTGATCTTCAACAAAGAAGACAACAACATACACTGGGGAAAAGAAGCCCTCCCTATTCAATAAATGATGCTGGAAAAATTGGGTGGCCACATGCAGAAGAATGAATTAGGACACTCTTGCCATATACAAAAATTGATGAATTAAAGACTTAAATATAAGAAACCATAAAAATTCTAAAAGAAAATATAGAAAAAACTCTTCTAGACATCAGCCTAGGCAAAGAATTTAAGACTAAAACCCCAAAGTCAAATATAACAACAACAAAAATAAATAAATGGGACTTAATTAAAAACCTTCTGCACAGCAAAGAAAATAATCAAGAGTGAACAGACAACCTACAGTATGGAAGAAAATATTCACAAACTATACATCCAACAAAGGACTGACATCCAGAATTTACAAAGAACTAAAACAAATTAAAACTACAATGAGATACCACCTTACTGCTATCAGAATGGCCATTATTAAAAAGTCAAAAAACAACAGATGCTCATGTGGATGCAAAGAGAAAAGAACACTTATACACTGTTGGTGGGATGGAAAACAGCATGTAGATTCCTCAAAGAAATAAATGTAGACCCACCATTTGATCCAACAATCTCACTTTTGAGTATGAACCTAAAGGAAATGAAGTCATTTTATCAAAAGGCATCTTCACAGAAATGTTTATCACAGCACAATTCACAATTGCAAAGAAGTGGAATCAACCTAAGAGACTATAAATTCATAAGTAGATAAAGAAAATGTGGTATGTATAATGCATAGAGTACTACTCAGCTATAAAAAGAAATGAGATAATGTCATTTCCAGCAACTTGGATGGAACTAGAGACCATTATCCTAAGTAAAGTATCTCAGGAATGGAAAACCAAACACCTTATATCCTCACTAGTAAGTGGGTACACACAGGTACAAAGCAATATAAAGGACATGAGAAACCAAGAAGGAGGGACGGTGGGAGGGAACGTGTGGGATTAAAAATGGGTACAACGAACACTATTCTGGTGATGGGCACACCAAAAGCCCTGACTTAAGCATTATACAAGGTATCCATGTAACAAAAACATGTGTACCCCCTTAATTAATATTTTGAAATAAAAAATTTTATTATGGTCAAATTCAGTTGTAAGAACTATACTTTAGGACTCGTGCTCTCAAACTTCAGAGAATTAAAAACCTATTAATCAGAGCTCAAACACAGGATAAAAAACATAGGTAATGGATATATACAACCAACTCCACCTTTTTATCACTATATGCTACTTATGAATGCACCAGCCAGCATATGTGCATGTTGTTTCATATTGCTGACTACTCGGGAAGTCTGAGCACAGTTGACGATTCCTAAGCTGTGTATGTGGAATGTTAATGTGGAAGTAAAACTGAACTGCAACCCCCATCACCACTACACATGTGCATACAAACTGTGAAAAGCTCAGTTACAACTCACCTCTCCTCTTCTTTCCCACCCAGAGTCTGAACTTTCACAGTGAATTAAGTGAATTAGCAAGTAGAAAATTAGCAAGTAGAATGAGACACTGAGTGACTGCTATACAGATAAGCCCTAAAGAAAAACTGACTTGGATTGAATATTTCAATATATCAAAATTTTTAGAATGAGAGAAGTTTTCCAGATTATATTTCACTTAGCTTATTTATAAGATATATTTATCAATATTTCTTTAAAGTAATTCATAAACAAAAGAATTTGATTTATGAAATTTGAAATATGGTCTGATTCTAGAATAACACTTTCAGTCATGATACAATATTGATTTGTTATATTATAACTGCCTCAGTTTCTCTCTCTCTCATTATTTTCTGGTATGTGGTCACCAAAGTTTACCTTTGGCTACTTTATTTTGTTTATTCAATATCCTCAGATTGGTTACCTTGGAGCTATTTCTTTGGATTACTAAAGAATAAAAATTAAAATAAAAATACTCAAGCAATAAAATTGGCAAGATTTGGATATCGATTACAATGGGAGCAAAGGAAAGAGACTCTAAGATGACCTATGCGTGTCCAGCTTCAGTGACAATGGTATGTATCATTAAGACTAAAAATATGACTGGGAAAATAAGCTGAGGAAGCAAACCATGCGCTCTATTTTAAAAACTGATGTGGAGACAGGTGTGGGAAATTAAGGTAAAGATGTCCAGGAGTACCTGATTATACAAGATTAAGACTCAGTTGAGAGGCCTCCCACATAAATGCTAGTAGAACAAGGTAAGGGAAATGTATACAGTGAAAGTAAGTAAAATGGAGTGCATTGGAAAATACTAAAAGAGTTAGGAACATGGAAGCCACCTCAGATTATGCCACTCTGGCATACTGATATTGGGTTTAAAAGTACTTGAAAAACAGAAGGTACACAATCATTCTGAACTTCCTTCTGTTTCTTAAAAGCAGGAGATGAAATTCCCATGTGAAAGATGTCCTCTCTATACAAGAAGGAAAGTAACGCTCTTATTTGTCAAGGATAGGAAGTTGAGGTGTAGTGAAGTTTGTAACAAACAAACCTTGTTAAACTAACCCTTATCTTCCTGGCCACTCCTCCATCCAATTAATTACCCTAGCCCAATATCCTTTGCCTTGTCACATTTTCATTTTACTACTAATCTTTGTCCAATTCAGTACATAAGTGTTAAACGGTAAACTCATTTTTGGGTCTTCGTTTCCTTATGAAGGTTCCCGTGCCCTGGAAAAATTGTATTGAACAAATTTGTATGATTTTTGCTTATTGATCTGTCTTAAGTCAACTTAATTCTAAGGCCCAGCTGAAAAACCCTAAAAAGGGAGAGGTAAAATTTTGCCTTCCCTACAATATCAACTAAGTATGTAACAAAGAGGGTATGTAAAATACATACAGAACTTTTCCAAATAATCAAGAGACAAAAACAACTCAATAGTAAAATAAGCAAAGGAAATGAACAGAAAATCTAAAAAGAAGATATTTGCCTCATAAAATGAGTTTAGAAGCATCCCCTCTTCTTTGATTTTTTCGAAAAGTTTGAGAAGGATTGGTATTAATTCTTTAAAAGGTAGAATTCAACAATAAAGCCTTCAGGACCTGGGCTTTTCTTTGATAAAAGATTTTTTTATTACACAATCTCCTTAATTGTTGTTAGTCTACTCAGATTTTCTATTTCTTCATGATTCAGTCTGGTAGATTGTATGTGTCTAGGAAATTGTCCATTTGTTCTAGGTTATCCGATCTGTTGGCATAAAATTGTTCATAATAGTCTCCTATGATCCTTTGTATTTCTGTGGTATCAGCTGTAATGTTTCTGCTTTCATTTCTGATTTTATTTGAGTCTCTTCTTTTTTCTTAGTTTACCTAAAGGTTTGTCGATTTTGTTTATCTTTTCAAAAACCAACTCTCAGTTTTGTGGATCTTTCCTATTGTTTTCTAGTCTCTATTTCATTTATTTCTTTTTTAATCTTTATTATTTCCTTCCTTCTGCTAACTTTGGGCTTAGTTTGTTCTTCTTTTTCCAGTTCCTTTAGATGTAACATTAGGTGGTTTACTTAAGATCTTTCTTCTTTTTTGATGTAGGCATTTATTGCTGTAAACTTTCCTCTTAGCACTGCTTTTGCTTTATCCCGTAAGTTTTGCTATGCTGTGCTTCCATTTTCATTTGTGTCAAGATATTAATATTTTTAAATTTCCCTTTAATTTCCTCTTCAAACTATTGGCTGTTCATGAGCATGTTTAATTTCCATGTGTTTCTGAATTTTCTGAAATTCTTGTTATTGATTTTTAGTTTTATACCATTGTGATCAGAAAAGATACTTGATATGATTTCAATCTTCTTAAATTCATTAAGATTTGTTTTGTAGCCTAACATATGATCTATCCTGGAGAATGTCCCATGTGCACTTAAGAATTCTTCCAAAAAACTGAAGAAGAGAGAATACTTCCAAAGTCATTTTATGAAGCCAGCATTACCCTGATACCAAAGCCAGACAAGGACGCTACAAGAAAAGAAAATTACAGGCTAATATCCCTGATGAACAAAGATGTACAACTTCTCAACAAAATACTAGGAAACCAAATTCAACAGCACATTAAAAGGATCGTTAACAACGATCAAGTCAGATTTACCCCAGGTATGGTTCCTATGCAAATCTATAAACATGATACACCATATTAACAGAATGAAGGACAAAAACAATATGATCGACTCAAAAGATGCAGAAAAAAACATTTGACAAAATTAAATATCCTTTCATGGTAAACAAAAAAAACTCTCAACATATTACACATAGCAGGATGTACCTCACTCAACACAATAAAGGCCATATATAACAAACCCACAGTAACATCATATTCAATGGTAAAAAGTTGGAAGCCTTCCCTCTAAGATCAGGAACAAAACAGGACGCTCACTCTCACCACTTCTGTCCAACATAGTACTGGAAGTCCTAAATGGAACAACTAGGTAAGAGAAAGAAATAAAAGGCATCCAAATTGAAAAGGAGGAAGTAAAATTGTCCCTGTTTGCAGATGACATGATCTTATATGCAAAAAATCCTAAAGATTCCACCAAAAAATTGTAAGAATAAACAAATTCAGTAAAGTAGAAGGATATAAAATCAACATACAAAAATCAGTATCATTTCTATACACTAAAATTATCTGAAAAAGAATCAAGAAAACAATCCCATTTATTAAATTTAACCAAGGAGGCAAAAGATCTATACACCTAAAACTATAAAATACTGATCAAAGAAATTGAAGAAGACACAAATAAACGGAAAGGTATCCGTATTCATGGACTAGAAGAATTAACATTGTTAAAATGCCCATACTACCCAAAGCGATACACAGATTCAACACAATCTCTATCAAAATTCCAATGACACTTTTCACAGAAATAGAAAAATAATTCTAAAATTCATAGGGAACCACAAAAGACTCCCAATAGGCAAAGCAATTTTGAGCAAAAAGGACAAAGCTGGAGGTATTATACTACCAGACTTCAAAATATATTACAAAACTACAGTAACCAAAATAGCATGGTACTGCCATAAAAACAGATACATAGACCAATGGAACAGAATAGAGTGACCAGAAATAAATTCACACCATTTATGGCCAACTGAATTTGACGAAGATGCCACATAATGGGGAAAGAACAGTCTCTTCAATAAATGGTACTGGGACAACTGGATATCCACATGCAAAAGAATGAAATAAGACCCTTATCTCATTCGCTATACAAAAATCAACTCAAAATGGATTAAAGACTTAAATTGAAGACCTGAAACTGTAAAAGTAATGGAAGAAAACATAAAAGAAAAGCTCTATGACATTGGTCTGGACAATGATTTTTTGGATATAAACCCAAAAGCACAAACAACAAAAGCAAATACAAATAGGATTACATCAAATTAAAAAGCTTCCGCACAGCCAAAAAAATAATCAACAGAGTGAAGAGACAACCTATGGAATTAGAGAAAATATTTACCAAGGATACATCTCATAAAGGGTTAACATGCAAAATATACAAGGAACTCAAACAACTCAACAGTAACAAAACAAATAACCCCATTAAAAAATAGGCAAAGGAGCCAGGAGTAGTGGTGCACACCTATAGTCCCAGCTACTTGGGAGGCTGAGGTAGGAGGGTCACTTGAGCCTAGGAGTTCAAGTCCAGCCTGGGGAAAAAAAAATAAAATAAATTTTAAAATGTAACAAATTTTTTTTAAAAAAAGGAGCAAAGGGTCTGAATAGACATTTCCCAAAAGATGTACAAATTGCTTAGAGGTATATGAAAAAATGCTCAACATCACTAATCATCAGAGAAATGCAAACTAAAACCACAATGAGTAATCACCTCACAGATCTTACAATGGCTGTTATCAAAAGGAGGAAAGATAACAAGTGTTTAAGAAGATGTGGAGAAAAGAGAACCCTTGCATACTGTTGGCAGAAATGTAAACTAGTATAGCCATTATGGAAAACACTATGAAGGTTTCTCAAAAAATTAAAAATAGAACTACCATATGATCCAGCAATCTCAATACTGGATACATATCCACATGAAATGAAATCAGTATGTGAAAGAGATACCTGCATTTCCATGTTCATTGCAATATTATTCACAACAGCCAAGATATGGAATCAACCTAAGTGTCCACAGCGGAAGAATGGATTAAGAAAATGTGGTATATATACATAATGGAAACGATGAAGCCTTAAAAAAGGAAATCCTGTCATTTGGAACAACATGGATAAACCTGGAGGACATATGTTAAGTGAAATAAGCCAGGCACTGAAAGAAAAATATCACATGATCTTATATGTGAGCATAAAAAAGTTGAACTTACAGAAGTAAAGAACAGAATGGTAGTTGCTGGGGGTTGGGGGGCAGACAGCAGAGACGGGGAGATGTTGGTCAAAGGATACAAAATTTCAGTTAAATAGGAGGAATATAATTTCAAGAGATCTATTGTACCACACAGTGACTTTAGTTATTAATAGTAACAATGGGTTGTATCCTTGAAAATTGCTAAGAGAATAGATTTTAAGCATTCTCACCACAAAAATGATAAGTACATGAGGTAATGCATGTTAATTAGTTCACGTTAGCCATTTCCCAATGTATACATATTTCAAAACATGTTGTACATGATGAAAACAATTTTTTATTTGTCAATTTAAAAAATTAAATTTTTAAAAAATTAAGTGATTTGTCTAAGGCCACTCAGAGAAAAGGTTGAACTGGGCTGTGAACCCAAGCAGACTGACTCTAGAATGACTATTTTTCCATGTCAATAAATGTACATATACCCAAACTTTTTAATGATTGCACATTATTCCACTGGTGGTTTACCATGCTACATTGACCCAACTTCCGGGTGATGTACATTTAGATTGTTTCTAGTTTATTTCATTATTAAAAATGATTCTACTATTAAAAAAAGAGGGTATCTAAATGGTCAAATAAGCATTTTTTAAAATGTTTAAATGCTGTAGTTATCAGAAAAATTAAAATGAAATACCATTTTTTCTCTTTTCCAATAAAGTTTGAGAACACCTAATATGGGGAGAGAGAAATAAGAAAATGATACTGTTGACTTAAACGTAAATTCGAACAGCCACATGTGACATAAAGATGTGTCTGTCTATCATGAAACCACTGAAATAAGGGGCCTAGGGAATCTCTTGCTCAGTACACAGACATTTCATTTCAAGGCAGAACTGTATGTAACACCAAAAAACTTCAAACAATCTAAAGATCCATTAATAAATAAAATGTAACAGTGATATAAAGGGACATGTACAATTGTTAAAATGAATAAATTAGATAAACTTTTCTATCAGCACCTGAAAATATCTTGGAAACAATGTTGGATGAGAAAAACAAGATACGGAAAGAACTTACACCATCTGTTATAATTTTAAAATAGACACACCAACAGGGCAACTTGGCTGCCTCAATATGCAGAGAAAGCACCACCTCCCTCCCCATCGCCACTCCCCCCATAAAGAATACCTGAAATTATAAGAGAAAATAGGAAAACTTTTTTAAGCATGACTAAATGGTCTATAAAGAGAAGTGGAACTACAAAAGGTCAAAATCAATGAGAAAGTGCCAATACAATACGGTAAGCAAAAGGTGGGGCTTGTGTTTCCTTAAAGGCAAACTCCACATCTTCTATCACTCTCTGGCTCTAGAACTTGTTTTTTATAAAAACTCTGAGCACAAAGTTTAGAAGCCAAGGCAAAGCCCAAAAAAGGTGGGAAACTGAATCAGAGACCTTCCTCACCCACCCTGCCATATAAAAACAAAGCCTTCTAAAGGCCAACCCTCTTAATATGTCCATTAGAAAAATGATGTGCTCAGCAGAAGGTGACGGTGGAGAGACCTGCCAGTGAAGTGATTCTTGAAGTCACTTTAGTATTATGCTTACTCCTCTGGGTAATCTTCACTTAGACTTTTGCCTAGTAATTTCTACTGAGGAAGGGTAAAGCAATCATCTATTTTGGCAGGAAATTGAAGTTTTATTCCCTGGAGAGAGTAAAACAGAATCTCTGAAGAGTACAGTTGAGAGCAGAAGTGCCATATGAAAACCATAAGAATCACATGACATTCACACCCAACACATTGGCAAGCTTGACTTTATACCATTCACGCAGGAGGAAAGACAACTCTTTTCTGAAGAATCTATCTATCCAAAAGGAACATCATCAACCTATCAACACCAAAGTTTCCCCAACAAATGGCCCAGCCAAGTAAGGTTGACAAGCCCCATCCCTGCATATCCAGTAGGCATTTAGTGATCCATTTAAATATAAGTGAATGACCAAGAATCATCATGAGGAAAGTCTTCAAACATTCTGTTAAATTAGTAGTATAGGGACAGCATTGTTTCCATTAATTTCTTATCACAAACATATACTATTTCATCTACATTATGGATTTAAAATAAATTTTGTAGGATTGTCTGGGAATCTAATTATCACTATGTCATTGTCTGCTGAGTAGACTAAATTCAAAATTTCAAATAACATAAAATTAACTTTTGTAATACAAATCATTTATACTCGGAACTAAGGAGTAACAATTTCATGACTTTGAGCTTAAAAACAACCTATCTTCTCTGAGTTCTCCATGTATTTCCTTTACTTCTTTTTTTTAGTTTTAGAGATAAGTGCTATTATTTTTTAGGTAATTCAGGATTTTCCCTAAATTCTCATGAGTAATCACATACATCTTACAAGTTCACCTATATTCTCACTGCTGATTTGGGAAACTGACATTAGGTGGAATAACAGAGGAAAAAAGGTAAAGATAAAATCCCTGCTTATAGCGACAGTCATATACTAGACTATGTTACCAAAGAATACTACAGTCTCTGGAGAAACATTTCTACTTGAATTCTACCATTGTTTCAAAGTAAATCCCCTCCCTGGTCCCCTTTCACCACCACTACTACAACCTAAAAAATCAGGTTCCCTTTCCTGATTTTATTTTTTTCAGTGGCAATGACAAAACTATTCTCCAGTCCACTCAAATGATCTAGAGCATCTTTTCTAATTCTTACATTTTTTATTCACTGTGTTTCATCAACCAGTCTTACCAACTTTTCCTTGGAATACTTCTCAGATCCCTCCTTTCCTGTTCATTCTGACTGCTTTAACAGTCAGAACATTATGAGCTCATGCCTGGATCTGCAACAGCCTCTTAACTGGTCTCCTGATCTCCTGACTCTTTTCCCTAAATTTACATACCTATAGATTTATATTCTTAATATATTATTTCATCATGCCATTTTCTGGGTAATAACTTCTATAGTCTTTTGCATTACTCATAGCATTAAAGCCCAAAAGTCATCCCTCAGAGAAATGCTGGTCCCTAATGAAGTTCCTTTCAACTGAATTCCTAACTGTTCTTTATTGGATGACAAACAACCCTGAGCAACATGGGTATGCCCTACATTCATCATCCTGCAATTTTTGCCAACTAGGGACTTGGCCTACTCTTCTCATTGAATGGAGTTTATTGTTCCTTTTTCCCCCCAACTTATCTAATATATTCTGAATTGGCTGAAAGAGCATTAAGTGAAATAGAACCAAAAACATATCTTCTATGAGAAAAAGGAAATACAACATTGCATAAAGGAAGATAAGAAAAATACTATCATGTTAGATTGAAATTAGAGGCATAAGTGTTAACTTGTGAAAAATGTAATTCCTAGTTCTGTCAGCCGAAAAAGCCTCGAAGCCGTAACACCCCAGTAACACTGAGTATGATTAGAGCACAGACATCTTATTTTCTAAATGCCATTCTCCACTAAAGAAACCAAGCCTCTTTGAAAAAATACCTGGTTCTAGGACCGGAACAGGAAAAAACAAGAAAAGCCTAGAACATCTTGTGCCATGAAGTAAAAAATACTCAAAAAGTAACAGATACATGTCAAAAGGACACAGAAGTGAGCCAAAGGTGCTCCCATCAGCCAATTCTGTGACAATTTAAGCAGCAAAATGAATGACTATCATGGGTTATAAACCATTAAATAAAAAAGAATTTTGTGTGGCCCATGCTGATGGTATTAATTAATCAGTTAAGGTAAAAGAAAAGCTATTTATAGTAGAAAGCCAGCTAACTATGGAGAAGGCATGGTACAGTTCAAAAATCACCATTTTGTAACTCACAGTAACAATGGATGCAGGCAAAAATCATCAACAGGTACTAAAACTGGTATGTATAAGTTTTTTAGGGAACAGAATACTTACAAAGTCACAAAATTTCTCCATGCGAATTACTTATTAACACATTAACTGCCACATGAGTTGTATTTATTATTCACGCTAGTTTTGACCCCAGGGCCTCGTAAAGCAAAACCCTGAAGTTGGTTTGTGAAAATCTTACTTGTTGATGTTCTTATTGTTACAAGTAATATTGACAATTTAATTCTAAAAACATGGATTGTGTTGCATATAACTCACGTACAGAAAACAATAAAAAATAACAAATTTTTCATTAAATCAGAAAGGATCATTTTGTTTTTGAAGTTTTTATTCTATTTTCATAATAAAACGCCATGGCCCCAAGGAAAAAAAATTTTTTCTAGCATGGCAGTCAATGTGTTAGTTACAAAAGGAATAAAGCACTTTTATATTGAAGAAATCTGGTGGACAAATCAACTGTCCTTAATCAAGGGAAAGCCAACATAACCCATAATGGGACAAAATTATATCATGTTCCTCCCAATGCAACACACTCAAAGGATGCAATATCATTTATGTTGTTTCTGTCAAAAATGCTTACTATGCACAAGGAATCAATGAAACAACCCATATTAAGGGACATTCTACAAAATAAGTGACTCCTGAAAATGTCAATCATGAAAGACAGAAAGGTTGATCCATATTAAAGGAGACTAAAGAGATGCCAACTAACTACAATTCATGATCTTGGATTAGAAAAAAATTATTATAAGGGACATAGTTAGACAACTGGTGAAACTTGACTATAGATAATATTTTAAATAGAATATCAATGTTAAATTGATCTTAACAATTGTACTATGATTATATAATAGAGTAGCATTGGATATAAGAGATATAAGCTGAGGTGTTTAGGAATAAAGCCTCAAGACGTCTGCTACTTACTATCAATGGTTCATACAGAATAATAATATGTATGTATGTGTACAATATTTATGTATATATTTATAATTGTATATATTTACATATGTGTATATATGCATGCATAAATATTAAAAAATGATATGAAAATGCGGCAAAATGTTAATAATTGGTGAATCTAAATGAAGGGCATATAGGAATTTTTTTTTTTTTTTTTTGAGACAGAGTCTCACTCTGTTGCCCAGGCTAGAGTGTTGTGGCATCAGCCTAGCTCACAGCAACCTCAAACTCCTGGGCTCAAGCGATCCTTCTGCCTCAGCCTCCCGAGAAGCTGGGACAACAGGCATGTGCCACCACGCCTGGCTAATTTTTTTTTTATATATATATATTTTTAGTTGTCCAGCTAATTTCTTGCTATTTTTAGTAGAGACGGGGGTCTCGCTCTTGCTCAGGCTGGTCTCGAACTCCTGAGGTCAAACAATCCGCCTGCCTCAGCCTCCCAGAGTGCTAGGATTACAGGCATGAGCCACCGCGCCTGGCCCATACAGGAATTTCATGTACTATTCTGGTAACTTTTCTGTAAGTTTAACATTTTTTCAAAATAAGTCAAAAAAGTGCTATTTCCATTTTTTCAACATACCTATGTAAAACTAATTTTTAACAATGACTATGGTTAAAAACAAGGGACAAATTAGACATGTAATCACCACCACCTCTCTTCAGCTACACTGGCCCTTTTGCATTTCTCAAACTCTGTGTGTACTCTCCTGCCACAGGATCTCTGCATATGTTGTACCTACCCTTATTCTTCCCCTCACTCCTTTGTCTAGTTAAAGCCTCTCCTTCCTTTAGGACTTGGCTTGATCTCTCTCACCGGGTCAACTACGTGGTCTCAGAGCATCATATATTTCTCACAGCTATTATTTTATCTTTATTCATATGTTTTGCTACTTAATAGTCTGCCTCATCTACTAGGTAATAAGCTTCACAAAGGCAGGAACTAAGTAGGGTTTTCCTCACCATTTTAACCCCAACACTTATCACAACACCTGGCACACAGTAGAAGCTCAAAAGAAGAAAAAAAGAAATCTGTGAAGGGGAAGAAACTCACATTTATTTATATAAACAGCTGTACTGGCCTCTTTGCTGTTGCTTAAACATGCCAGACATATTCCCACCTCAGGGCCCTTGCATCTGCTGTTCCCTTTGCCTGGTAATCCCTTCCCACAAAAATCCCCATGGCGAGTTCCTTCCCCTTTCAAATCTTTGCTCAAATGGCACTTTCTAGATGAGGCCTTCCCTGACCACCCTATTTCCAATTACAACAACCCTTCTACTCCAATCTCTGTACACTCCTTAGTTGTATCTGTTTTATTTTTCTCTATAACATTTATTATGACTTGAAACACTAAATATATTATTTATTACAGTACTGTCTCACTCCTCTAGAAGATTAACTCCCTAAGGGCAGGGACTTTCTTCATTTCTGTACTCCCAATATCTAGAATGATGTCTATCACACAGTAAAAACTCAATAAATATTTGTTAAAAGAATGACTACATAAAATTTTCTCAAATTTTGTCTACATTCCAAATTTATTAATAAGTATATATTGTCTTAAATATGCAAAACTGCCAACTATCCTTGCAAAGGAAAGATTATCCCTATTTTAAGATTATATACTTCCTAATTTTTAGGTATTAAAATATTCTTCCTTTTTCAAAATGATGGTCATAATACATAGTAACTATTCTTTTCTCAGTGGCCTTATTTGCCAAAATGAGAAATAGTCAAATCTATCAGTGTCTAATATTTTTTAGAAATTTTGCTGGTCTATGAAATTTAAAAGTCTTGAAACTACTCACATACAGGGCTAAAATATCGCCTTATTTGCCAAAACGAGAAATAGTCAAATCTATCAGTGTCTAATATTTTTTAGAAATTTTGCTGGTCTACGAAATTTAAAAGTCTTGAAACTACTCACATATAGGGCTAAAATATCGTGACCAGCCTGGACAACAGAATGAGATCTGTCTCTAAAAAGCAAAAAAAGAAAAGATTAAATAACTCATCAGATTGTCATTTCACTAACTAGCCCAACAGATCCACTGACACCAATTCTACCCTTCAAAAATGCCCTTCTCTGGTCAAGCCAGTATCTTTATCAACTTCAAACCATGATTTGAATCCCCCTGGACTCTCCTTCTGAACTGATTTTCCCCTTCCCTCATCCCTACTCTAAATCTTTCTCTTCCTTTATCTAAAATCCATCTAAAATCAAGAGATGTTCCGTTACCACTCTAGCCTACATTCATCATTCTCTAACCTGAAAACCTCTAGGCCTTCAGCTAAGGCTCATTCCAAACACTCGTTGGCCCAAGCTATCTACACTAGAGTCACTTTGGGAGATTTTTAAAAGGCAGTTTCCAGCATCTCAGTGGAGATTAGGAGAATCAGAATTTCTGGTATTGGGGCACAGGAGCCAATATTTTTAAAGAAGTCCTCCCAAATATTTCCGATGTACAGCCTAACTTAAGGAATAATTAATCCACACCATAGTCTGAAACTAGACATGAAATACTTTGTGGTTTTATTTAAATGACCATTCCTTATGTGTGCCTTCTACAACTTCTTTTAAGGAACAAAGGAAGTCTTATTACATAAAAATAACTTTAACCATAATAATAATAGATTCATGTTATCTTAAAACTTTCCATTAAACATCAAACGTGCATGTCCCATGTTCAATTATACATATGAAGACCTTAATTTTCAATAAATCATTTCAAATCCAATTGTAATATTTTGAACAGAAATGCAGAGACATTTGTGAAAATAGTATATTACCATAAGAGGGCATATATTGCAAAGAAATTAATGTGCTTAAGCTTAAGTTTATTCAAATAGGCAGTAACAAAAATCAATTAAAAAAAAAAAAACCAAGTTAACCTGAATATAGTTTACTAACCTGTTTGTTGTTCTCTGCCATGGAAAGCTGCAATGCCAAGAGCATGGAGTCTGCACCACATAGAGTAGTTCTCTCAGAGTTACAAAGAGCATGCCAATTCCTTCTAAACTCTTTAATCATATCCAGGACAGATTTCTGATTAAGCACAGCCATTCTGCTAAAGTAGGACAGAATATAGTGCTTAAAGTGCCTTATTTTAACTGGAAATTAACATTTAACATGTGTAAGCAAGTACAGTTAGAGAAAATTACATAGTGAACAAGAGGTCGTTTCATATTTACCAAGATTGCTTTTAATTAAATTTAGAAAAACAGAATAATATAATTTCTTCCCATATTTTCCTCTTTTAGTTTTTTTAAGCCAAATCTTTTGAAATATCATCCAAGTTTGAATTCTGAAAATTCACACAAAACAGACATGTAAATTCTGCAAACTTATAATTACAGACACAGACATAGCTAAATAAAGCTATATTTTAAAAATATTTGTTTAGAGATAGATAGTAATATCTGTGATAGACTACAAAAACAGAAAATGAAAAAAAAAGAAAAAAAATAGCCAATTTCCTCCTATCCCTACGTTATCCCCAAAGAGGTGATCTATTTTTCCACCCCTTCGAATCTGGGCCAATTATTGTGACTTGATTTGACTAACAGAATGCAGCAAGACTGACATTATGGGAATTCTAAGCCTAAGCCTTAAGAGGCCTGTGCAGAAGAGTTGATATAGCAGACCTGATTGCTATCCTTTGTGAAGCTGGAATCTGAGCACTTAGATTTCAAGAGGGTTTCCAATAAGAGTAGCTTACTGTGCTGAACTGTACATACAATATATTAATAGTTTATGCTGAACACTTGCTTTCCTTCCAAGTCTAGAATTTTGGTACATGCCAGACAGAGGATGCCTATGTGCTTAGCCCCCAGTTAAAATACTGGGCACTGAGTCTTTAACAAGCTTCCCTGGTAAACAACATTTCACGTGTTGTAACAACCTGCTACTGGAGGAATTAAGCATGTCCTGTGTGACTCTACTAGGAGAGGACCTTTGGAAACTTGTACCTGGTCTCCCCTGAACTTCACCCGATATGCCTTTTCCCTTTGCTGACTTTGCTTTGCAACCTTTTGCTAAAATAAGTTATAGCTATAACTACAACTATACGCTGAGTCCTCTGAATCCTCCTAGCAAATCATCCAATCTGATGGTGGTCTCAGGAGCCTCCCAACGAAAGGCCTGGCAGCCTCAGCTCTCACTTTATTGCTGCTCTGTGACTGCCGTATGAAGATGTCCAAACTAGTCTGCTTGGAAGGTACTCCATGTGACAACCAATACCCACTCACAGACATGTGAGTCTACCTTAGGATGTCTAGCCCCAGTCAACCTCCCAGCTGAAATGCAGCCACACAAGTGATCCCAGGCAAGACTAGCAGAATCACCTAGCCAATCCCAAACCAAATTGTTGGTTCACAGAATCATAAGCAAATAAAATGATTATTATTTTAAAGCCACTAAGTTTTAAGATGGTTTGTTATACAACAATAAACAATATAATAGCTAATATTTAGGAGCTTAATTGCTGCCAGATACTTTTCGAAAGCTTAATATTATCTCATTCAGTTATTTTAAGTGTCCTAAGAGATAGGTCTATTATTATCCTCATTTTACTTAAAGTAATGCTCCATGTCACTCAGATGAACAGACATAACCCCAACATGTCTAATTCCATAATCTGTGCTCTTAAATCACTATATCACATAACTTCTCCTGATGCAGACAAAAGCCTTTCAAAATAATTTGATGTGATGCCAATGTTTTACATACTCAAGCTTATATAAGGCAGCCAACTCCTTTGTGTGACTATACAGACACACCAGCTAAAAGTTTTTTTTTTTTTTTCCTATTTTAAGTACCCAAGTCTCCAACATATTCACATGCCCATCATCTTGCTTTAGGTATTTTTCTATACTAATCCCATTTACTGACTCCTTCTGTTATCCTTTTCTTCTATTTTTATGTGGCATAAACAGAATCCCAGATGTTTACTAGGCATCTTGAGTTTGTATGATCAAGAAAAAGGGCATATGCCATTTGCAAAATAACTTTAAATTATAGACATAATCTGTGTTGCAATTGAAAGATACAAGTAGAAGACTGTAGATTAAAATATCTACATAAATATAAAGCTTCATAAATAGCTAAGAGTTATATTTCTCTTTAAAATATCACCCTCATCTAAGAAAAAAAAGTGAAGAAGTGTCCACCTCAGTGATATGATCAGTTTGCCTGCAATAAATTTTTAACCACAAATTACTTACTGGTATTATTTAAATGGCAGTATTATGAGTTTAGATTGCTAGGAATGAAGACTCCTCTGGAATTAGACCATTCTGAAATCTGGCTCCACCACTTACTAGCTGTTAGATCTTAGTCAAGTTACATCATCTCTCCCTGCCTCAGCTTCCTCATACTGAAAATGAAAATAATAGTAGTTCCTATTTCACATGGTTTTGTGAAAATTAAATGACGTAAATACAAGTAAAGCTTTAGAACAGTGCCTGGCACATATAAAAGTACATTAGCTGTTATCATGCATTATGAGTTTCTAAGTGGTTTTGAGTTAAAATTGAAAGAGCATTACTATTGGAAACAGAAAACTAACAGTCTCTTCCTGGGGTCAGCAAACTTTTTGGAAAGTAAGTATTTGAGGCATGCAGACTACACAGTCTCTATCACAACTACTCACCGTGACCTTTTAGTATGAAAATAGCCACGGACAATACATAAACAAATGAGCACAGCTGTGCTCCAGTAACTTGATTTATGGACACTGAAATTTGAACTCCATATAATTTTCACACATCACAGAATATTATTGTTCCTTTCATTTTCTTCCAACCACTTAAACTTCTAAAATCCATTCTCAGCTCAGGAGATGGCTGCACAAAAACAGGCAGTGCAGATGGTTTGCCAAACCCTGGTCTAGTACCAGCTCTACCAGTAGCTAGCTGGCTGTGTGAGGCTGAGGAGGTGGTATCATCACACAGAAAACTAGAATAACACACACCTGCCCTTCTCACCTTCTAGCCAGCTGTGAGGAGTCAGTGAGATAATGAATATACAAGCACTCTGAATGGAAGGCTGCACTATACAAAAAACGGTGGCAAAAGGCAACAGCAATAATAAACACTTGTTTTAAAATATTTGGTTCCCAAAGTGCCCTGGAGCAAAAACTGTGAGACAGAAAATTGTCACTGGGGAGACAATGTGAGATGGTTGAAAGAACACTTCTGAGCAAGATACCACAGGGTTCACTTCCAGCCTCCCCCATTTATTAGCTGTTTGTCCTTCGGTATTTAAAAATCTCTGATAAGTTTCTTCACCTGTAAAACGGGAACGATAATTCCTACCTCACAGAATTATGAGATGTTAGTGAAACAAGTACATAACCCACCTAGCGCCGGACTCTTAGTAGATGCTCAATCTAAAAATGGCAGTCGATGCTGCTATCATTGTCAGAGTGCAGGTCCTAAAGGTTCCTTGGAAGGATTTATTATAATAATAGGGGGGTGGAAAGTTGAGGAACTTAAGTCCGCATTCGTCGTGGAACTAGAACCCTAGTTTCCTGCCCAACTAATGGACTTCAAGTAGGCATCTATGGGCCTCAAGCTTCCAATGTGCAGACAAAATCCCTCAGGACCTCCCAGCTACATCATTAGATACTGTGAACTCCATTCAACGACCCCAGACCCAACCAAGCTCCAGCGCGAAGCCACTGCACAAGTAACACCCCAGGAGGTCACATGGCACTTTGCAGTCTCCAAAACGCCCTCACAAGCCACAGCTTAAATCATCACTTGAAAGTGCGACAGGCGGGCGAGGTAGAGGTGAGACTCACCTGGCTCTGAGGTGATCTGCGAGATGCAAACACGACCGAAGGATACCCCTCCGAGTTGCTTTCTCAAAGCAGCCCTAGTCGCTGCGGGTTACTTTTCAAATCTCGCGGGAAGGGCCGAGAGCCAATCGCTGCGCTCGCCCTCTGACCCGGAAGCAGAGCGGGCGCGCGCTGCGGCAGCCTTCCGCGAAGATCAACTTCCCTCTGGTCGCCTCTCGGCGCTGTCTGGTTCGTATAGCGCGGGGAGCCCAAAGGGCCGCGTCGCTTTGCTCCGGGCCGCCCCACGCTCCCACCCTATCTCGGGGAATTCCTCCCTCTTCCTTTCGACCTTGGGCTCGGTGAGATGGGAACGGGGTCTCTCGGGACTCGCCTGGCCTGGGGAGAGGCTTTGGGGCTCACTGCAGTGACTTCTCTTTCCCTCCCTCCTCTGCTCTTCCAGTTTTAGAGGGGCAAGTCCTGCCTGCCTTTTACGGTGAGGTCCTGAAAATGTAGTGACACCGTGCACTGCTTTAATGAGCGGTAGGTGAGGAGCTGAGACCGAGTTTCCGAACCTCTAATCTCTTGCACTTCCCATGCCGCCTTGCCACCTGCTGGTCACCCACCCTTAGCAAGTGTCCAGTCCCAGATGCCCATTCCTAAGGTTACTAGTTTATAAGCTTGCTGAGGTGGGACTCATCTGATTCGCAGTAGATACTCACCAGGTGCTTGATGTGTTTCTGAGCCCAACTGTTTTTAAGAAAACACTTGAGTCTAGTTTAAATAAAAAAAAAAAAAAACCTCTTTAAAATCTATCATTCTCATGGGGGAATGATACTTCCAGAATGCACACTTGGCCCTGATAGGTTGAGGTTTTCTGTCTGGTTTTATGAATAGTGTCTTTATATCACAGGTTGGCACTCCTTCCTCAAGATACTATATTTTGTATCTACTTATATGGTACCACTTTTAACGCTGAATCATAACTGTCCCTCCTAGTTATGATCTCCTCCACGCCAGGAGGTTGTGTTTTTCTTTTCCAACACTGGTGCCCCGTATATAATGAAGTCTTTCAAATCCTGACACTGCTTATGAGGCAAGTTAGTTAACCTACTAAAGCCTCAAGTTCTTCATCTGTAAAATGAGGACCATATGTTGTACCTGCCTTTAGATTTGCACACATATTAGGTGTGATGATGTCAGTAAAATGCTTAACATGGCACTTCTACAGATAGTGCTCCATAAATGTTAACTGTCATTAATTTTTATGAATATATTTGCTGTTAAAGTGATTCCATCTTTAAGTACTCACTGTAGATAATATGACCAAAATTTTATCGTGTTATATTCTGCTGGTATCACTTACAAATGTGGAAAAGAGGAAAGCTGTGGAGCAAGAGTTCAACCATTAATAATTAGATTGAATTTTTTCCCTACAGTTTCTGCTTCTTGATAAGTACTTTAAATGTTTCTTTTGAAATGTCTGTGGCATTGCAATGCCACAACCTTATTTCGATGCATTTGCTGAATAACTAACACTCTATCTGTGCTGTAATCCACAGTTTCGTGACCTTGTCCAGTAGAAGGTTATTTTATTTTTACAACTGCTTGAGTTTTGACATACAAGATGAAGCAAGATGCCACAAGAAATGCTGCCTACACTGTGGATTGTGAAGATTATGTGCATGTCGTAGAATTTAATCCCTTTGAGAGTGGGGATTCAGGAAATCTGATTGCATATGGTGGCAATAATTATGTGGTGATTGGCACGTGTACATTTCAGGTTAGTCTACAACACTGCAGTGAATGACAATGAAGTTATTTCTCTGATAAGAAAACTTATATAAACCAAAGCTAAACTTTGAAAGTAAACTGAATTTGAATGTAAAGAAAAAAACAAAAACCAGAGGTAAGAAGAACCACACAGAAAGACATTCTCAATAATATATGCCGGAGATTCGTGCAGCTATTATATCAATGGTGAAAAAGGACAGTATGAGACTCCTCTTTTGCCTCATGATTAGTAGTGGAATATTCTGTTAATTGAAGGCCATGATTAACTGAACATTGCTATGTACAGGAGAAACCCCAATTAAATGAGATCCAATTAATTACAATTTTTCTACATTCTGTCTTGACACAGAAAACAAGCTAATACTGAGAGCCTAAAAAAACAATCCTTCAAGAGATTTTATAGCTTTCATGATATTCAGCTTCCCTAATATGCTCCCATACTTTTTATACATCCAGAGTTAGAGTGTATATATATATATACATATATATATAAAATTATATATATTATATATATAATTTATATATATATGTATGAAGTTTAGGATCATATTAATTGGGCAGGCAGTTCAGCATAGCCATTAAGAGCGTGAATTCTAACATCAAAATGCTTAGATATTTACTCCTCCCTGGCTTTACCTCTTACTAGCTATCTGACCTGGAGCAAGTACTTTGCCTCTCTTCTATAAAAATGAGGAAAATAATGCTTAATAGGGTTTTATGAGAATATCATGAGTTAGTATGTATAAAGTTTCTAGAAGGCATCTGGCACATTGTAATCTGCATGTATGTTTTAGTTGTCATTGTTAGGGGCAGTGACGACACTCCCAGATTTATATACCATATTTAATCATCAAAATAAAATTACTTTGTGGTAAACACCATGTTTTCTCATAGGAAAGCTAGTTCTACGTGTAAGAGACTTTGAACAATGAAAGTTCAGCCCTAGGAACTCTGGTTACTCCTTTGTTTACCAGGATATTATTAATAGAACTGTATTTCTCAATTTATAATTAGTAAATGAGGTAATCTGGCAGTCACCAATTCTGAAAAATTTATAATTATATTATTAAAGTGATATATAATTATAAACATTTCCTCTTTTACTCATGAGGCCATTCCACATTTTACATTGTTTTGACATAAAAATGCAGTTTAGCATTTTACAGCACAATAAATGTATAAAGTCATACAAAATTGAGATGTATTCATATTTATCCTAAGAGGGAGTATAAATTAAAAGTTTTAGTTTGTTGGTGTCTCAGTAGAAGATGAGAACTCCTAGGCTATCCCGCATTGTCTCTGAGTAGAGGTAGGAATTTCTAGCTTTTAGGCTAAATATGGCCCTCAGCCTGACTTCGGCTGTACTTCCACATTAGGACCATTAAAAGTCATATTAGATTAAGACAGTGTAACATACTCTTGAAAAGACAGAAGAAACCATTTCTCTATGCAGGCCATCAGCCTATAAAAGAATAAAACAGCCCCCTACAAGTGAAACTAACTTTGTACTTCATTACTTTTAAAATTAATAGTCGTGAATATAAAATTGCATTCAAAAACACTGAAAAAATATATTTATTTCTAGTTTATGATCAATTAAGAAATGTTGAGGGAGAAAGTCAAGAAGGGAGAACAAATTAGGAAAAGAGAAAGGCAAAGACGACAGGTGGTAGAGAAAATGGAAGACAGAAGGAAAATGACAAAATGAGAAAAAACTAGTAAAAACATTTGTATTTCCGTTATGATTTATGGTCACATGTATCATCTCAGTTGATTCTCAGACCTACGAGATTGGCAGTGTAGGTCTTATTCCCAAATTACCTAAGGAAATTAGTATTTATTATATATTCACAAGTAGTGACTATAAATCATTCTGTGCCAGGTGTTGGAAATATAGTTAAGACTGTTTCTGAATAAATTATTGCTTTCCTTTGAAGTTATTATTTAGGTAAATACTATTAAACATTATTCATATTCTCATACTAGAACCTTCAAGTTGCATAGCACCTAATTTCATGCCTCTAGTCTTCAGAGAAAACTAAGTAAAGGTGAATTAAATTGAAAGATTTCCACATTCATGTCCGAAAAGCAATCCTTATTTTAAGACCATTAAGAAAACACTGCAGATATAGCGAATTTGAATTTCAATAGCATTTTTCAGACTCTCATGCTTTCCTTTTGAATACGATGGAAATATGAACTGAATGATAATACTATTAATTGCGTCATGTATTTGTGAAATATTCATGAAGTGCATACCAGATGCCAGGAAGTTTAAAAAGCGAGGACCCTGCCCTCAAGGAAATATTTAAATGTAAAGCAGTGCAATAAGAAAACTGCTATAAAAGCCCTATGTTTAAAAAGCACAGGAGTGTGAACATTTGTAAGTCTACTCAGAGTCTTTATTAAATGAATTGAGGCCTCTGGTGGAACTTGGATGAGAACGTTGATTTAGGCAAGCACATTTGATTTATGTGGAACATGAAATTGAGAAGGATACCTTAGCACTTGGCAAACTTCACTTAACAAGTATTTATTGAGCACTTTTTATATGCCAGACTGTGTTCGGAAACAAACATTGTTTAATAGATTGGATTAATGGGCCAAGTTGAACAAGCTAAAATTTAATAAAGATAAAGTCTTAAAATGATAGACTGCTAGAGCTAGAAGGGAGAACTGTGACTTAAGGGATTTTAGTCACCTGAACATGCACCATGAGTCAGTGCAATGATTAAACTGCCAAAGGGAGCTAATTCAATGCTGCCAAATGGAAATATAATGTGAGCCACAAATAAAACATGTTGTAGTAGCCACCTTACAAAAAGTAAAAAACAGGTGAAATTAATTTTAATATCAGTTTTTTTTACCCAGTATATCCAAAATATTTTACATGCAGTCAATATAAATCATTGAGAAATTTTATATTCTTTTCATAATAAGTCTTTGAAATCTGGTATGTATTTTATGCTTTATAAAATATATACACATCAGATTGAACTAACCACATTTCAAGTGCTTAATGAAAGCCCTGTGTATCTAGTGGCTACTATATTAGCACAGTTCTCTCTGTATCTTCCTCTGTAAATTGCCAATCTTTATAATAATAATAATAATCTTTAGTTCTTAGCAGTATATTATAATTTATAGGAAATAATGTGTTTGAAGACAAAATTCAGAGTAGTATTGAAATGTTTAAAACTGTCAGAACGGTAAATGGATTTTATGTTGTCACCTCTATTTGATTAGAGTTGTTGCTTATAGTGCTTTAAGACTGATGCTAAATCTGCTTCTTAGAGTATGTTCACCTAGGGGAGCTCAGCTATGGCCAGATATTTGCCATCACTAAATAGACTCACTATGTATGGTTTCAGAGGTGGAACTTGGAGCAATGAGTGGACTTTACATGGAAACAGATTGTGGCTTAATGTTAAGGAAAACTCTTCTAATAATTACAGCTAGCCTCCACTGAATAAGCTCCCTGAAGAAGTAGCTATTCCCTCTCACCAGAAGTGTTCACAGACGGGTTACGTAAACTCTTTTCCAGATGTTCTACTAGAGATTCAAGCATTAGATGAAAACACTGAAATAGATAAACTTCAGTCTTTTCTAACTGAAATTCTGTGTTTGGACGTAAAATGGGTGTGGTGGGAGGACCTACCAGTTTCAAACCCTTAGAATAGCGCTTCCATCAACTTGGCTTTGCCCCAACCTCAAATATACCGAAGCCTTGTATAATCATTGTATTATAGCAAGTTTTCCAAAGTGCCTTAATTTCCTGACTATACAATACTGCCTACACCCCAAACTAAATCCGAAATAACATTCATCTCTGCCTGTGTACCACACGCACACCCTGGCCTTTTAGTTGGCTCAATGGTGGACAGTGCTGCCAGGAAAAAAGGTTTCACTGGTAATACAAAAAGCTCATGCTTATACAGTCCCTGGGATTTCTTTATCCTCTTGACCACCCAATAATTCTATATATAATTTGGTAACAAATGATAGGACCTAATTGTCAACAATATTGTTACAGTAGCAAAATAGTGTGTATATTCATGTAAAGCTTCATTTTTAGAGGATTGATTTGTCAAGTGTGGAAAAATAGATGTAACCCAAACTATGAAGTCAGCTATGATTAGGCTCCTAAACTTATTTTAAAATTGCTTAAAGGCTGCTGCCTTGGCATATCTGGCTGTTAGCTCTACAGTTATAATACACACAATTTATGAAGTGATACAATTTGATAGTATTTTTCTTTCCTTCTTCCATTTATGGAAAAAGTTTTTGCTCTTAATGCTAAGTTCACCTGAAATTTAAAGTTATTTTCAAAGGGTATCTGAATTATGTAGAGAAAGACATGTATAGCATATCTGTGAAATGACTTTACTAGGATCCTAAAGGCTATCCTGGAAAAATCAACATATCCACTTGGATTCCATTAAAGTATACATTATAAAACTTTGCATTTAGATTCAGGGTGAATGGAATCCTTAGAACAGGCATTCAGGTAATTCCTATCAATTTAGACGTATGTATTCCATCAAATATCAAGTTTTACCTGCTCTGTATTTTTTTCCCTGATGATATTTTATAATCCCATAAGCTTTTATAAAAGGTAGCTATAGTTACTTAATACAGAAGATTCCTTGGACAAATCTATCATGAAAAATTTTGCTTTAGTCTCTAGACCCAGTTCAGATATCTATTTAAATAACAGAACAATGATTTACTTATTTTTATAATTGCAATATTTTATGCTTATAATACATATTATCTGTGGTATTTTTAGTATTTATATACCACAGCTTACTTATCTGTTCTTGTATTGTTGGCTATTTGAGTTATTTTTAGTTTTTTAACTATTGAAAACATTGCCAATATGCATATTCTTATGTTTTCTGTTTGTATTTTTGTACTCCCTCCTTTCATTTTCTTCCTCCGTGTTAGTTTGGAAGCTTTATATGCTATTTCCCTTTTTTTAATGGTCACCAAAGACATTTGAACATGCATGCTTAGACAAAGTCAAAATTAATATTTTTGCCTTCTTCATGAAGAGTAGAATCTTAAATATTTGAACTTTTGTCTTTCCTCTAGACTTACTATTGTCCAAGATTTTAATTCTCTTTCTTTTCATTTTAACCCCCACTTAGATAGTTTTGTTTTATGTGACTAATATTTGTTTACATTTACCCACCTGTTTGCTTTTGATCTTTTTAACTCACTGTTTCTTAAACCTCAAGCCTCCATTTTCTTCACCCAAAAGCCCATCATTTACTATAGGAGTTGCCAAAGTTTTTTAAAGGGCCAGATAGTAAATATTTTAGGCTTTGCCAAGCACTTAAGGTCTCTTGCATATTATTCTTTGTTTTTTGTTGTTGTTTTGTTTTGTTTTTTTACAACTCCTTAAAAATGTAAAAATGATTCTTAGCTTGTGGACTATACAAAACCAGGCCATGGGCCAGATTGGGCCTCTGAGCCATGTTTTGCCAAGTATTACGGAGATGCTAACTCTTGTTTTTTTGTGTTTTTCTAAAGATATTTTTAATATACCCTCACTGTTGAAAATCAGTTTTGTGTGTCTGCAAGTCCACAGTTTTTTCTGTCAGCATTTTGAAAATATTATTCTACTGTCTTCCTGCTTTCGCTGGTTCTTCTGAGAAGTGAATTGTTGGACTAATTATTACCCTTGTGTAAGAAATCTTTTTTATACAAGACTAGTCTTTTCTGGCTGCAGTTGCTAAGATTTCTCTCTTTATGTGTGTGTGTGTGTTTGTTGTCTGTGTGTTTTCTGAAGTTTCACTACATAATATCTAGGTATAGATTTCTTTTGATTTAAGCTGCCTGTGATTTATTGTCCTTTCTAAATATGGCTGTTGATGCATGTCATCAGGTATGGAGAACCCTTTGCCATTATCTCTTCAAATACTGCCTCTTCCCCCATTCCCTCTATTCTCTCCTGATACAACCCAGATAAGATAGATGGTGGAACTTCTCAGTGAATTATACGTCTCTTAACCTCTCTTTTTTTCTTCTCTTTACTGCATTCTGAGTAATTTTTTCAAATCTGTCTTCCAGCTGCATCTAAGCATTGATTTTTTATTTCAGTTGTGGTATCTTCATCTCTAAAAGTTTTGTTTGTTTGTTTGTTCATGAGACAGGGTCTTGCTCTGCCACCTGGGCTAGAGTGCAGTATAGTGGTATCATTATAGCTCACTGCAGCCTCAGACTCCTGGCTCAAGCAATCCTCCTGCCTCAGCCTCCAGAGTAGCTGAGACTACAGGAGTGCACCACCATGCCCAGCTAATTTTTCTATTTTTTGTGGAGTCAGGGCCTCATTCTTGCTCAGGCTGGTCTCAAACTCCTGGCCTCAAGCAATCCTCCTGCCTCCGCCTCCCAGAGTGCCAGGATTATAAGCATGAACCACGAGACCCAGCCTCCTTTTTGATTATTAACTGACAAATAATAATTGTATGTATTTATGGGATACAGTGTGATATTTTGATGCATGTATACAATGTGGAATGGTTAAATCAAGCAAATTAACATGCCTATCACCTCACTTATCAATTTTGTGGTGAAACATTTGAAATTTACTCTTAGTAATTTTGAAATATAAATTATTGTTAACTGTAGTCACCATAGTTGTACAATAGATCTCAAAAACTTATTCTTCCTGTCTCACTGAAACTTTCTACCCTTTGATCAACGTCTCCCCTTTCCCCATCCTCCCCTCCCTCCTGCTGTAGCCACCATTCTAATCTATGCTTTTATGCATTCTGTGGGAACTTTTGGAAGCCTAGGTAGAGATATTATAGCTCATCCAGGGATACTTTGCCTTTTTCTTTTTCAGGTGCTTGAGGCCACTACCAACATAAGATCACTTTGAAATAAGTTCTTTGTCATTTTCTAGACCACATTGTTAATGTGAATTCAAGCCCCAAACTCATGCTAGGGCCAGCTAATGGTTGAGATTTCTCACAAGTTTCTTTTTCTCTTTCTTGGCCATTACCCATGGTAGATATTTTGCATGGCAGGGTTTTTTATTTTTGTTTTTTCCTATTTCCCACTTAAGGGCCCTGGATCTATACAGAGATCTCTCTCTGGACTCCTTCCTTGTATAGGTATAAGCTTTGTCTCCTGTCCCTTGTAAACTGGAACTTTAAGTCACTGGATGTGGGCAAATGCCCTTACAACAGCTGCATGCCTTATACTCACTTATTTCTCTGGATTTTCATTTTTCTAATATGTTTGTATTGAGAGAGCTTTTTGGGTTATTGTCCCCATTGTCAGAGATAGATGGCTTGACTTTTAAAATTCATTTTTTTCCTCACCTTCCTGTGAAACTGAAATCATTTTAGTAGGACTGAACCAGGTAAATAAGCTGACTTTATTAAGCATTATACCCAGAATCAAATGTCCAAGACTAAATTAACCAGATTATTTTTTACGTATTCACTATTCATAGACTGTAATAGTGCAGATGAATTATTTGTAGCATCTTACACATATATATTAATAGTACCACATATAATACTACTTGAAAACCATTGACACTGTTATAATTAATAACTTAGAGGCATCATAAGGTCCCAAAGTATCTTCCACATAATCAAAATTTTATGTTCAGTGTATTTATTTGTGTTTTCAGCTGATAATCCATGTATGGTAGTTCATTTACCTGGACTATTCTGATTCTTAGAGCATTTTTATTCTATCTCTTATGAAATGTCTTCTAAAATAAAGTATAATATGTTTATCATTTGGTTTTAGTTTTCTTAGAGTTATTTCATGAGGCTTAGACGTCTTCATATTTTTCTTTATTCAATGAACTAATTAAATGTCAACTTATATAATTTATTTTTGAACTTTTCAAAAGCATGTACATGACCTCTTGGTAAATTCTTCATTGTAGTGAAATATAGAGTATTGTATTGTTTGTTCTCATAGCTTATTGAAACATTTACTGTATCTGCTTAGGAGGAAGAAGCAGACATTGAAGGACTTCATTATAAAACACTACGAACATTTCACCATGGAGTCAGGGTTGATGGCATAGCTTGGAGTCCAGAGACTAGACTTGATTCGTTGCCTCCGGTAATCAAGTAAGTATAAAAGAATCAAATGCAGTATTTATTAATGTACATTGATTGTGTTAAATGATCTGAAGTTTTTGACAATAGGGACTTTTTGCTCCCATTTTCATGTTCCACAACCCCAGATATTAGATATTTTGACATTTGCAATTGAGGCTTATCATCTTGAATTTGTGGTTTAAATATGCAACCATGACAGTGATGCCATGACCGTGTGTTTGTGCCAAACTACAAAGCTCTTTACCTGAGATTCATCTGAATCAAAGTCTTTACAGGTTCTTTACTGCATTTACCACTTTGTGGAAAGTATAGCTCTGTTAAAATAACTAAATACGGTTGAGACATTAATGAGCCTCCCTGTCCCATACATAGGCCAAGATTACATTTTCATGTCTAACAGTACATAAATGTGTAGTTCCAGTCCTTGGGCTTCAGTTTTTATGAAGGCATTTAAAAAGATTGATGACATTTTGAAAAATATTATTTCTGTTTTCTTTTTTATGTGCTTTAATTATTCTTGCAAGCAAAAAATCCTAATAATACCTGCTGAGGTCTTCATTAGAAGGGCAAGAATGTGTCAGGTTATTTAAAGTATGATTACGCAACACTAATCTGGCTTCGTACAAATGTCAAATCTAAAAGATATATCTTCTTTTAGTAAACAGTACTTAGCAACCATAAATTGGCTATTATTTAGCCAACTTAATTTTTTTTTTTTTTTTTTTTTTTTTTTTTGACAGAGTCTCACTCTGTTGCCCTGGCTAGAGTGAGTGCCATGGCGTTAGCCTAGCTCACAGCAGCCTCAAACTCCCGGGCTCAAGTGATCCTACTGCCTCAGCCTCCCGAGTAGCTGGGACAACAGGCATGCGCCACCGTGCCCGGCTAATTATTTTTTCTATATATTTTTAGTTGTCCGATTAATTTCTTTCTATTTTTAGTAGAGACGGGGTCTCGCTCTTGCTCAGGCTGGTCTCGAACTCCTAAGCTCAAACAATCCGCCCGCCTCGGCCTCCCAGAGTGCTAGGATTACAGGCGTGAGCCACCGCGCCCGGCCGCCAACTTAATTTTTTTAATTAATAAATAATTTAGGTACAGTGAAATTCTCAGCTCTGAAGGGTATAGTTTTATGAGTTTTGACAAATGCATACACTTGTATAACCCACACCCTATTAATGCACAGTGTTTCTGTCACCTCAGAAAGTTTCTTCATATTCCTTCTCATTTAATCCCTGTACCCCACTCCCTGCTGAAGCAGCCAGTGATCTGATTTTTATTACCAGAAGTTAGTTTTGCCTATTCTAGAACTTCATATAAATGGGATCATACAAAATCTGTTTTTTGTGTCTGGCTTTATGGTTTTGAGATTTATCTATGTTGTCGTATTTCTTTTTATTTTTGAGTGATATTTCATTACCTGTGTATTACATCCATTCTCCATTAAGTAGATACCAAGACAGTTTCCAGTTTTTAGCTACTATGACTAAAACTGCTATGAGCATCACTGTGTACAGCTTTTGGTGGATATATGGTTTCATTTCTCTTAGGAATAGAATCGCTGAGTCACAGGGTAGATACATGTTTAACATTTTAAAAAAGTGCCAGTTTCTAAAGTGGCTCTACCATTTTGTGTTCCCACTAATAATCGAAGAGTGGTCTTCCTATTCCCCAACATTTATTATTATCAATCTTTTTGATTTTAGCTATTTTAGTTGATAACACAATGACATTTCCCTCTAAACTAATAATGTTGAGCACTTTTTTGTATATTTGTTTCCTCTGAAAGAAGTCTTTACCTACAACAAGGTTGTGAAGCTACTCTGTTTTTATCTTAGACGTATTTACAGGTTTTTAGCTAACTTAATTTTGAATCATCTGCATGACAACTCTTCTCAACATACATGTGTCATTGCCAACAAACTGGTGTGCTTTTCATTTCCATTTATGTTAAAAGAAAGTGTTCACAGTATCTGGCCCTAAACAAGAGCAAGTCTCTTTGCATTCATTCTTTAGCAGATTTTGAAAGCTGTGGAAATGGTCTTCTTCTCCAGTTTTGAGTTAACTTTTGTGATGCTTACTTTAACCTAAATATTCTGCTGCTGTATTCTTTACCCTCCTTATTGCTTGGTGCTTGTTTTCCTGTCCTCCTTTTAATGGATTTTTTATGTTTCATCATTTTTGGTTGTTTTCTGTTTGTTTTTTTACCTTGCTTTTTGGTAAACTGCCTCAAATCCTTTCTGGAACTATACAAATATAAATTCAGAAGATGTTAACCAGCCATTAATTTTAAAGAATATGTTTAGAGCAAACTGACTACATAATTTATTTTTTTCAAATAAATTATATATTTGTATTATAAAAATCATAATATTTAATATATAAAATTTAGAAAATAAAAAGGATAAGAATGCCATCTGTATACCCAAAACCCTTTCCACTTTTTTAATTCATAATTGTACCAATTGTGATAAAACTATATATGTAATTTTCTATACTTCTTTTTTTTTACTTTACATTTTTTATAGTATTCTAAAATAAAAAGTAATTTTTCATGACTACGTAGTGGTCTGTCAAGATGACTAAGGTATAACTTAGGATCTCTCTTACAATCATAAACTTTTACCCTACATTTAGAAAGAAATCCCTACTGATGGTTTATCATTAGCATGTAGCTGCCTTAAGTTCTGTTCTCTCCCTGCCTTCCTACTCTTTCCATCCCAACTTTTCTTTTAGAGGCTAGAGAATACATTCATTCCTCTGAGGTTTTCTGGTTTAATTAAAGGTTGACTTAAATACCCCTAAAGCATCAAGGAGTCAAAGAAAATAGGACAACACAAGACTGGCCATAGAGTTTTGTGTGTTTGATTTTCTTTTTATTTTAATCCTAGATTAAATTATTTCATTAATTTTCTTATTAAGTATTCTTTGATCACTAACTCCTCTGTTTGCTGACATTTTTACTGAACTTAGCCTTTTTCTGCTAGTAATATCTCTTTACAAACCCTTTTGCTTGAGATATTTCTTTTAAAAATATTGCAAAATAGCCCGTATCTTTTTTAGAGATGACATTTTGAACAGATATGTATGATTTATTATATAGCTTTGAGGAAATCTGTAGGAAGCCCTCAACATTAGTGTTGTTATTGTAGCAAATTTTTTCTAAAGTTTCTTATAAGTGGAGAAATAATGAATACCCCAAAAAACAATGGGACAAATACAAAGGAGGAGAATAAGGTAGAATAAGCTTTGTTTTTTTTAGTTTTTCTTATGCTTTATTTGCATGTGTAACATAGCATACATGCCCAAAAGTGCATAGAGTATATGTGTGCATTTTAACATGGTTTTAGAACAAGCACCCTTGTAATCATCACACAGGTCAAGATATAGAACATTGCCAACACTTGAGGTCCCCTGTGTGCCTCTCCCTAATTAACCTTCTTTCTTCGCCTTAAAGGTTTTCATTCTCATAATTATTCTGATAATCATTTCCTTGACTTTCTTTGTAGTTGTATTAGCTATTTATGCATCCCTGAGCAATATAGTTTAGTTTTGCCTACTTAGGAACTTTTTATGAATAGAATAATGCCATATATGTTCCTTTTTTGTCCTGCTTTGTTCGCTTCACATTATGTATATGAGATTCATCCTTGTTTCTACTTGTAGATCTAGTTAATCATTTCTGTTACTGTGTAGTATTTCATTGCACATATATCGTACATTTTCCATTCATTGTTTACAGTTTGGGGTTGATATGGGTAATACTGCTTTGAACATTCCTGTACATCTGTCCTAGTGTACACGTGTGCACATTTCTTTAAATATATACTCAGGAATTGATAATGCCAAACCGTTTTCCAAAGTGGTTATGACCTTAACATACCCAAAACATACTTATTCCATAACATACCAAAAACATACAGGTTCTATAATAGCTGACACATATTTCTTTAATCTTTCTTAGACCTTCTCTTTCCTTTCCCCCCTTCTTTTCTTGTCTCTTCTAGCTGCAAAACAAATATGAAGAAGGGATAGGGCCATGGACTGACAAGACAGTACCAAAAGGAAGTTGACTAGCCTAGACTGGGGATATTGGACTGAATTGGACAAGGCCTTGATATCAGAACTTGGGGTTTAGCAACCTGTGATACCATGTGTGTGCCAAGGCAGCACAGGAGATTTTTTTTTTTTTTTTTTTTTTTTTTATTTTTGATGAAACATGTTAGTTGCCATCAGGACCGTAAAGTGGACCTGGTAGGGTTTTGGCCCTCCCCTTTTTTTGGCCTGACCTATAATTTCCCAAATCAAAGTTCCTGTTTTCATAATTCATTGTTAATTAAATATGAGTAAATGAAAGTAAAGATAGTAATGTACATTTGCATTTTATTTTTTTCTTTTTCTGTACATTTTACTGTAAGAAGTAAAAATTTGCATTTTATAATGGGATTAATGGAGTACTTTCATTTATGAACTGAAAGGGCATTAGAAGTGAACTAATCCATTCCCTTTCACTTTATAGAAGAAACTGAGACCTAGAGCAGTCAAATGCCATCTTCAAGTTGCATAGATAGGAAGAGGTAGAGGTAAGACTAGGCTGAACTAGTTAATCAAATGAAAGTCTACTTGGTAAAATATGGCAGATTTTTAGGGGATAATTTGATACTCAACATTTATTAAGCTATTTAATGAAATATTCATGTATTCATATACGAAGTAGAATGGTATATTAGTTTCCTAGGGCTGTAATACAAGTTACCATAAATGTGGTGACTTAATACAACAGAAATTTATTCTCACAGTTCTGGAGGGCAAAAGTTTGAAATCATGGTTATCAGCTGGATTGGTTTCTTCCTGAGGCTCTGAGGGAGAATCCATTCCATGCCTTTCTTTTAGATTCTAATGATAGTTGGGAATCCTTGATGTTCTTTGCCTTGTCGATGCTTCACTTCAGTCTCTGCCTCTGTCTTCACATCTCCTTCTCCTCTGTTTCTCCTTTTTTGTGTCTTATATAGACATTCATCATTAAATTTAGGGCCCACTATAAATCCAGGATGATCATCTCAGGATCCTTAATTCAGTCACGTTTGAAAACCATTTTCAACTGAGATCATATTCATAGGTACCAGGAGTTAGGACTTAGACATGTCTCTTTGAGGCCGCTATTCAACCTACTACAGATGATACGGCATTCTTATGCACTGTGTAAATACTTAGAAATGCACAATAAACTATGCACTAATGTAATGCATAATATACCTTTCATATGAACGCTTTAAGAATCTCCCTAGACAACCGAGGAGGCAAAAGATTTACAAGCTGAGAACTACAAAACGTTACAGAAAGAAGTTAAGGAAGACACAAATAAATGGAAAGAAATCCTGTGTTCATGGATTAGAAGACTTAATATTATTAATAAAATGTCCATACTACCCAAAGCAATCTATAGATTCAAGGCAATCCCTATGAATCTCAGTGGCATTTTTTCAGAAATAGAAAAAAATTCCTAAAATTTATATAACATCTCAAAGAATGCCAAATAGCTAAAACAATCTTGAGGAGAAAGCTGGAGTCTTCATACTTCTTTATGTCAAAACATATTGCAATGCTAAAATAATGAAAACAGTATGGTACTGGCATAAAGACAGACATATAGACCAATGTAACAGCACAGAGAACCCAGAAATAAACCTTCATATACACGGTCAAATGATCTTTGACAAAGGTACCAAGGCTACACAATGGGGAAAGGATAATCACTTCAACAAATGAGGTTGAGAAAACTGAATATCTACATGCAAAAGAATAAAATTGTAACTTTCACCATATACGAAAATTAACTCAATAGAACCTAAACATAAGACCGAAAACTATAAAACTCCTAAAAGAAAACATCTGGGAAGAGCCTCATGACATTCCATTTGGCAATGATTTCTTAGATAATGACAACGAAAGCAAAGATAGACAAATGAGAATACATCAAACTTTAAACCTAGCGCACAGCAAAAGAAATCAACAGAGTCAAAAGGCAACCTACAGAATGGGAGAAATTCATTTGCAAACCATATGGCTGATAAGGGGTTAATATCCAGAATATATGAAGAACTCCTACAACTAACAGCAAACAATAAACAACCCAATTAAAAAATGATCAAAGGACTTTAATAACTGTTTCCACCAAGATATATAATTGGTCAATAGGCATATGAAAAGATGCTCAACATCACTAATCATTCAAGAAATGCAAATTAAAACCACAATGAGATATCACCTTATGCCCATTAGGATGGCCACTATCAAAAAAGCAACAAATAACAGGTGTTGGCCAGGATGTGGAGAAATTGGAACCCTTGTGTACTGTTGGGCATGTAAAATGGTACAGCTGCTATAGGAAAACACTATGAAGGTTCCTCAGAAAATTAAAAGTAGCATTACCTAATTGCTCTGGCTAGAACTTCAGTACTATATTGAATATAAGTGGCAAGAATGAGCATCCTTGTCTTGTTCCTGATCTTAGAGGAAAGGCTATCCACCATTGAGTGTGATGTTAGCTGTGCGTTTCTCAACATAGTATTAGAAGTCCTACTCAGAGCAATTGGATATGAAAAAGAAATAAAAGGTATACAATTAGGAAAGGAAGTGAAATTGTCTCTGTTTCCTGATGATTTGATCTTGTACAAAAAACCCTAAAAACTCCACCTAAAAAAGTGTTAGAACTGATCAATGAATTCAGTAAAGTTGCAGGATAAAATCAACATACAAAAATCAGTTGCCTTTCTGATACACTAACAATGAATGAATTGAAAAAAAAATTGAGATAATTCCCATATACAATAGCATAAAAATGCTTAGGAATAAATTTAACCAAGGGGTGAAAGATCTGTACGCAGAAAACTATGAAACATTAATGAAAGGAATTGAAGTTGACACAAATAAATGGGAAGATATATTCTGTGTTCACGGATCAGATGAATTAATGCTGTTAAAATATCTACCCAAAGTAATCTACAGGTTCAGTGAAGTGCCTATCAGAATTTCAATGTCATTCTTCACAGAAATAGAAAAAAATAAATCTAAAAGTTGTATGGAACCACAAAAGACCCTTAGTAGCCGAAGCAATTTTGAGTAAAAAAAACAAAGCTAGAGGTATCACAGTAGCTGACTTAAAAATATATTACAAAACTACAGTAATCAAGACAGCATGGTGCTGACCTAAAAACAAACACATCAACCAGTAGAATAGGATGGAGATCCCAGAAATAAATCCACACATTTATGGTCAATTTATTTTCAACATAGGTGCCAAGAACGCAAAATGGGGAAAGGACAATCTCTTTGATAAATGGTGTTGGGAAACTAGATATCCACATGGAAAAGAATGAAATTAGACCATTATCTTACCCCACATACAGAATCAACTGAAAAATGGATTAAAGACAGACATAAGACCTGAAACTGTAAAACAGCTAACAGAAAACAGAGAAAAATTTCCACAGCATTGGTCTGGGCAGTGGTTTTTTGGATATGACCCTAAAAGTACAGAGAACAAAAGCAAAATAGACAAGTGGGATTGTACCAAACTAAAAAGCTTCTGCATAGCAAAGGAAACAATTAACAAGGTGAAGAGACAACCCACAGATTGGGAGAAAATATTTGAAAATCGTACATCTGGTAAGGGGCTTTTACCTATATATCAATATCCGTATCTCTATATATGGGACTCAAACTACTCAATAACAAGAAAACAACCCTATTTAAAAATAGGCAAAGAACCTGAATAGACATCTCAAAAAAAAAAAAAAAAAACTCATGTAAATAGCTAACAGATATATGAAAAAAATGCTAAACATCACTAATTATGAGAGAAATACAAATTAAAACCCCAATGAGATATCACCTCATGCCTGTTAGAATGGCTGTTATCATAAAGATGAAAAATAAGCATTAGGATGGGGAGAAAAAGGAACCCTTGTACACTGTTGGTGGGAATGTAAATTATAAATTAGTATGGCCATTTTGGTAAACAGTATGGAAGCTCCTTAGAAACTCAAAATAGAACTGCTATATGATCCAGTGATCCTACTCTGGGTATATATCCAAAGGAATTGAGATCAGTATATGGAAGAGACATGTGTAGTCCCATGTTCACTACTGCATTACGCACAATAGCCAAGTACGGAATCAACTGAAGTGACCATCAACAGATAAGTGGATAAAGAAACTATGGTATATACGTACAATGGGATATTACTCAACCTTAAAATGAAAGAAGTCCTGTTATATGCTACAACATTGATGAACCTTAAGGACTTCATTTTAAGTGAAATAAGTCAGTAACAAAAAGATAAATACTGCTTGATTTCACTTACATGATGTATCTAAAGCAGAAATTAGAATGGTAGTTTCCAGAGACTGGGAGGAGTGTAAAGAGGGGAGTCCTTGGTCAACGGATATACAGTTTCAGTTTTGCAAGATGAAAAAGTTCTAGAGATATGTTTCACAACAGTGTGCGTATAGTTAATACTGCTAAACTCTACACTTAAAAATGACTAACATGGTTGATTTTGTTAATGTGTTTTTGACCACAATAAAAAAATAAGTTAACGTGGCAATTACCAAAAAGAAGAAAAAAAAATCCTGAATATATTTTTTAAAGAAAGAATTTCTATAGGAAATTTCCATTATTAAAATTTGTTTCCATTTCTAAAACATACAATGAAATTATTAAAAACTACTAATCTGTCTCTAAATTACTCAGTGTTATATCCACAAAATGTAGATATTTCCGAAGACCCCCGCCCTTCTCTCTCTCTCTCTCTCTCTCTCTCTCTCTCTCTCTCTGTCTCACACACACACAGACACAAATACATACCTCTCCCTTCTGTGCTGTGTGTCTTCCCCTCTGAACCCAAGGAAAGACAGAATATAGGAAAATTTGAACTCTGGTTATGAATAGTTCAAAACAGCATAGTCCCAATTGTGAGGGGGAGAAGAACTACTTTATTTCACTACCACTTTTACTTTCACCTCTGAGAAAACCTTGGACAAATAGGAGTTCCCTGGTGGCCTTGATCTGTTTCCTTTCATGGCTCTTGACAAATCACTGGAAGGGAGGTGTGGTAGCAGAGATTAACCAATACTTTAGAGTCTATTGATTAACAGCCTTGCTTTTAGGGAGGTCCTTAAATTTATTAGTTGAGAAAAAACGGTCAACTTTAGTCAGAGCTAAAGAAAAAATTTAGATTTGTAGAATGCTATTCTTACCAAAGAAGAATTGAAATAAACTTTGTTTTTCAATACATAAGTATAATTTCTATTGCTTCCTTAGCCGTTTTCTAACATGCTGAGAATCTGGAAAATTTAGGATTAAAGGTGAGCTAGTTAAAAATAGTTGTTTGGTGTTTAGATTTTTTTTTTTAATTTAACATCTATTGATGAACTACTGTAGAAACATGTCTTAAATGTTTAGGATTAGGACAAGTGATAGTCCAGATTTTAGTAGGTATAAATATACCAACTTTTATAGCTATAAAAAATATCTTATTTCATCTAATTTAATTTATTTGGAGGAATAGAAAAAGAGGATTGTGGGTAACTGAAGAAAGCAAAGACTAATGTAGATAAGTAACAATATTTTTAATATCTCATGTTGACCTGGCTAAAATAAAGGTACTTTTAAAAATCTATCCTTTTAGGCCGGGCGCGGTGGCTCACGCCTGTAATCCTAGCACTCTGGGAGGCCGAGGCGGGTGGATTGTTTGAGCTCAGGAGTTCAAAACCAGCCTGAGCAAGAGCGAGACCCCGTCTCTACTAAAAATAGAAAGAAATTAATCGGACAACTAAAAATATATAGAAAAAATTAGCCGGGCATGGTGGTGCATGCCTGTAGTCCCAGCTACTTGGGAGGCTGAGGCAGAAGGATTGCTTGAGCCCAGGAGTTTGAGGTTGCAGTGAGCTAGGATGACGCCACGGCACTCTAGCCCGGGCAACACAGTGAGACTCCGTCTCAAAAAAAAAAAAAAAAAAAATCTATCCTTGTATACTTTTAAGAAAACATTTAAAATTAAATTCATGTGCTGATTTAGTATAAAATTCTACACTTTTATTATTGAAGAGACAAATCCAGAATATACTAACATTTTGCGTGTTCTCACAATAAAATATTTGATATGCCTCCTACTTTGAGTAATGGCTATTTAATATTCTTTATGATAGAGTCACAACATTCTCCTTTCACCCTCCAAAAAAAGCATGATTATGAGTCATGATAAAAGCTTTGGTGATTTGGAGGAACAGAAGGGGGCGCAGGGAGAAGTTTCAGTTACAGAGGCTAAAAATGGGCTTGTTTTTGGTTTTTTTCCTTCCAGATTTTGTACTTCAGCTGCTGATTTGAAAATTAGATTATTTACTTCAGATCTTCAAGATAAAAATGAATATAAGGTATATTGACAAGTATAATTTATAAATCTTTAGAGTTTATTTTAAAACATGTAGTTATTATTTTTTGCTTTTTTAATTGAATTTTTCCTGATTTAAAATGACTTTTTATGGTCATCATTAAAATAATGTAATTTAGGATCTCATTTATTCTATTATAGGCTATAGTAATTAGGTTCTTAGTAATGACTACAGATTATAAATCTGATACCACTTACTAAATTAAAATGTTAAGTACGAACAGCAAATAAGAGAGAATAGAAATTCACAGTTGGATATAATAGGAGTATAATAGACATGAACGCACATGGAGTAGTCGAAATTCAAGAGAAAAAAGATCAGTACAGCATAGCACAGGCAGAATTACAAAGTAACTAGGAGCACAGACACAGGACCCCTTGCATTTTGTCTAGTGCTATTGCTCGGTAATGATGTGACCTTGGCCAAATAACCTAATCTATCTCCTTGTGCTGATTTCCTTACCTATAAAATAGAGATAATTATGACATGTGCCTCATAGGATTATGAGCATTGACTGAGCTAATTCATATAAAACACTTAGAGCAAAACTTGTCATAGTAAACCCTATATATGTATTTTCTATTACTATAATAAATATCCCTCAGGTTGGTTTGAAATTGCATTATGTTTTCTTATAAGAATGGTATTGCCTTCGTGACTTTCTAATAAATCAAAAATATAAATAATTTTATAAATCAAGGGTAAACTGTAAACCTTTTTAGTCATTTCAAAAATAGTAAAAATTATGCTCTAAGCTCTATGCTCTAAGCCTATGTACAGTAGGCTTAATATACTGTACATATTTGTTAATTTAAGGCTATATCATGAATAACCAAGTGTATAAATGGCATATAAAATTTTGACCTATCAAAACTTAATATGCTAGTTATAATAGACATTAAACATTTAATGTTAATTTAGTTTGTCTTGTAGACCAGGGCAAAAGCTTTGGAGAATGATTTAGGGGACCTGATTTTGCTAAACTTACATAAGAATGTTTAAACCAAATCCATTTCTTTTTTTATATTAATTTTCTACATAGTGAAAAGTACCATATAGACCCACTTTATTCACCTCAGAACTGAGATAAAATTTGAGTTTTTAGAAGGAAGGAAGGAAGAAAAGAAGAACGATATCCATATAAGTATCTGACAGGCCTATTTAGGATTTCAACTGTAAAGATTTAGACAAATTTAACTTTGCCTGCTCACATAGTCCTCTACCTTGCAACTTCTCAATTATTCTTTCTACGTCCGGAAGAGGATTTCTGTGTTAACTGTGACTATAGGCTCTGTGCTGATTGTGACTAGCTGTCTCCAGTGCTGACAGTCACGTTGAACAAGTAAAGAAAGGAGGTAAAATCCATCCTGTGTGTGTGTGTTAAGTAGTAGTGAGCATGCAGAACAGCAGGGATAAGGTAAAAAATCCAGAAACATTCTATCTCCGTACCCCTAAAAAGTTTCTCTAGCTTCAATTTTTATTTAAGTTTTATGTAATAAGTGAGAAAGGAGGTGATATGAGAACAGATACAGTAAAAAAGTATGTGTGTTTCTGTAAGAAATATATACTTTTCTAGTATATATTTTCTAGTATATATAGTCTTTCTTTTCTAGAAAGACTAAGCTAATAGCAGTGTGTTGAATGATCAACTTCTTTCCAAGATAAACCTTCCAGAAAAAGTGAACATATAAATCATGCTTTAAAAATAGCAAATTGCTTGAGAAATATTTATAGAAAAGAAGCATGCAGTGAAAGCTTTTGAAGCACTGAAGCAAAAATATTATGTAGGAATATTATAATTATTTTCTTGTTTTCTTATTAATTTTTCACCTCCTATCAGATTTTAGAGGGCCATTCAGATTTCATTAATGGTTTGGTGTTTGATCCCAAAGAAGGCCAAGAAATTGCAAGTGTGAGTGATGATCATACCTGCAGGTATGTTGTTTATTTTACAAACCACGTTTTTTAATTTTCATTTTATTTTAATGAGAATTTCATTTTTTAAATTAGAGAAAATGTAACTTTTATATAAATTCCACGAAATGTTCCACAAAAAGAAGCATTCTTTATTTAAATTGTTGATATGGCACAAACATGAGTTTTGAAACCAGTCAGTTGAGCTCTCATCCCAGCTAATGGAAATTTCTCGTGCTGATTTATGGATGTCTTCTTTGCCTCTTATTTTAGATTTGCATACTTATTAAATCTAAATCTATATCGGATCAAATTCTCCTTTATTGGTCAAGATCAGTAGGATAATAAAATATTGTGAAGTTAACTTCACAGATCCTGTGGGATAAGTTAGTGTTTAATAATGAACTATGAATCTCATCTGCCACATAAGACTCATAGAAAATTTAGTGTTTTGACAAGTTCAGCAGTCTCTATTTGAGGTTTTCTATAGATACAATACATTTTAGTATCATGTTCTTCTACCTCACCCCCTAGTTCAGAATAGATGAGGTAGCTATAGGATTTTAATAGTACCTAAAGCTGGAAAATACCATAAGTAAAGAACAAGATGAAAAGCAAGAGTAGCAGGTGGAAATAAGCTAAGGATTCAGGAGTGAAATGAGTGAATCAGTCATTAAAGGGGTGTAAATTGCTTCATTTGCTTTAACAGTACTGTGAACAAAGAAAAAAATGCTGCTCAGCTGTTTTGCATAGCTTTAATGTTTGATAAAGCTATGTGAAAATCATTAGTATTTATTAATACTTATATACATATAAAGGTATTAAATATGTATCACTTCACATTTGAAGTAAAGCTGCTAGCTACTTTTTAAATTTTTAATCTTCTTAATATAGCTCATCTTTTTAAAGTTATAGAGTCATAGGCCATTATTCTTTATGTACTGCCTGTTAAAATTTTCATGGCAAAGACATGAAAGATTAACATGACATTAAGATTCTAGGGCCCCAAGTATTACAAAACCAAGTTTATACAGCAACCTGAAGAGTAAATGGAACCATTTTTAAGGTAAAAATTAGATCACTAGAAACAAATGATGGCATTTCAGTTCTTTAAAACATGGACTTTCCTAATCACAAGCATTTGTGGTGAAACCTGCAAAAGGGAAAAATGATTGTCTTTGCAAGGTAAGAAACAGCCTCTGAATAGCGAACAACAGCTAGAGAGACCTAGAATTGCATTCCATACTCTATGTTTCTTTTTCTTGTAGTAGACTTAGAGATTTTATTATAGACTAGTAAAATTCTCCAAAAATTTTGGAGATTGACATAGTGTTGCCAACTTTTTATTTTGTCAAGTATGAGAATTTTAAAAGTTTACCACCTTCTACTATTACCATTTTATAAAAGAAATGACTTTATTATTCTAAAAATTAGAAAGGGCTTAACTTCAGAGTAAGTCCTTTAATTTGAACAAATTTAACTTTTTGGAAAACTTACTACATTTCCCCTAAGTATCTCATTTTGCTAGACTGTGGTTGCTGGTATTATTGTTTAGCAAATATTTATTCTCCTTTCTTCCTCCCATGGAAGGAGATTTCCCCCCTAATTTGGCTTAGTTTTGTGACTTGTTTAGACCAATGTAATGTTAGCCTAAACTTCTTCTCGTGTGACACAAGCAGAAGTTTTAAATGTTGTACCTGGTTTGACTTGACCTCCTGTGTTCTGTCATCTGCTATAAGGTGAACATGTCCTAGATAGCTACTGATCCCAGAATGAGAAACACAGGGAACAGATATGAACCCATCTGGCATTATGAAACGTACCTTCCCATAGACCCATGAGCAAGAAATGTACGCTATTTTTGTAAGCCACTGAGATTTGGGGGTTGATGTACAACATCATTATAGCAATAGCTGGGGAGCTAAATTTCTAGAATTCATAAGCTTAATTCACCAACCAGAAGTAAACAACTCCGATTGGCTATTAAAACCAAACCTCTTAGGCCAGAAGCTAAGCAATATAGATAAGATTTAAAAAACAAAAGTGAAAACAGAAGATACAAGTAAAACAAGAAGTTTAAAGTAAGGAGGAGTAGTGAGTTTATATACTCTCATAGCAAGAAAGGAAAGAAGGAATTCTGAGGGAACAGACTACAGTAGAAATATATTTCAGTATAACCGTTCTCATTAACTTGAAGGAGAGAATTGCCAAGCTACAAATAGATACCAGCCAAATGGCAACTGTGCAATTTAGGCAGAGGAAAGAGCCATTTACATCCCAGAAATGACTCTTACTTATCACTATACTAAAGTAATGCCAAACACAGACTGGGTCTACATGTTGGTGGTAAAGGTTCATTAATGAAATCCTTGTCTTATCCTAGTCAAAGTCTATGTCATCTCGGGAATAGTTTTATATGCATATGGTACCATACTTTAAAAAGAATGCTAAATAGAATAGATAGAAGATAAATAAGGAAAGAGAGAACTTGAACAACATTATAAACCAACTAGACCTAACACATATATAAAACACTCCAAACATTGGCACAATACATGTTTTTCACAAGTGCACATGGAACATTCTCCAGAATAAACCATATGTTAGGCCTCAAAACATTTAATTCTTAATAAATTTTTAAAAATTAAAATCATAGTATCTTTTTAGACTACAATGAAATAAAACTAGAAACAGAAGAAATACTGGAAAATCTCCAAATATATGGAAATTAAGTATTGCACTCTTAAACAGCCAAGAAATCACAAGGGAGATTAGAAAATAGTTTGTGATGAATAAGAACAAAACACAACATACAAAAGCTATGGGATGCAGCAAAAGCAATGCTCTGAGGGCAATTTGTAGCTATGAACACCTACATTAAAAAAGAAGGGTCTCAAATCAGTAACCTAACTTTGTACCTTAAGGAACTAAATAAATAAACAAACAAACCCAAAGCTAGCAAAAAGAAGAAAATAACAAAGATTACAAGGGAGATTTAAAAAAACAGAGAATAAAAAACAAAAGAGAATCAATGAAGCCAAAAGTTTATTCTTTTAAAAGATCAAAAAGTTAACAAGGCCTTTAGTTAAAAGAAGAAAAAAAGCAGAATATTCCAACTAGTAAAATCAGAAAAAGCCAGGGACATTACCAACCTTAGAGAAATGAAAATGATTCTACTAGAATACTATGAACAATTATATACCAACAAATTAGATAATGTAAATGAAATGGACAAATTACCAGAAACACAAAAACTGCCGAAACTGACTCAGGAAGAAATCAAAAATCTTCATAGACCTATAACATGTAAAGAGATTGAATCAGTAATCAAAAACCTCCCAACAAAGAAAAACCCAGAACAAGATGCTTCCACCAAACATTTAAAGACGAAGTAACATCAATCTTTCTCAATTACTTCTAAAAAATAGAGAAGAACACTTTTTAACTCGTTCTGTGAGGCCCTGATACCAAAGCCAGACAAAGACATCACAAGAATACTGTAGACCAATATCCCTGAGAAATATAGATTCAAAAGTCCTCACCAACATCTAGCTAAAACTAGAACACTCTTAGAAAGAAACATAAGAGCAAATTTTCATGACTTTGAATTTGTCAGTGGTTTCCTAGATATGACACCAAAAGCACAAATAACAACAGAAAAAATAAACTGGACTTCATCAAAATTAAAAGCTTTGGGCCATCAAAGGACACTGTCAAGAGAGTGAAAAGACAGCTCTCAGATGGGAGAAAATATTTGCAAATCATGTATCCGATAAGAGTCTTACATCCACAATGTATGAACTCTTTTAACTCAACAACAAAAAGACACAGTTACAAAATGGGCAAAAGACTCGAATAGACAATTCCACAGAGAAGATATGCAAATGGAAAATAAGCACATGAAAAGATGCTGAATGTCATTAGTCTTTGGAGAAATGTAAATCAGACCCACAATGAGACACCACTTCACACACACTACTATAGCTATTATCAAAAAACAAAAATCGCAAAATAAGTGCTCATAAGAATGTGAAGAAAGAAATTGGAGCCCTTAAACTTTGTAGATAGGAACATAAAATGGTGCAACCACTGTGGAAAACAGTTTGGCAGTTCCTCAAAAAATTAAATATGAAATTACCATGTGACCCATCAATTTCTCTCCCCAGTACATACCCAAAAAAATTAGAAACAAGTGTTCAAACAAAAACTTGTAAAAGGAATATTCCCAGCGCTATTCACAGTAGCTAAAAGGTGTATATAACATAAATGTCTATCAATGGATAAATGGATAAATGAAGTGTGTCCATACATTGGAATTTTATTCAGCCATAAAAAGTAATGAAGTTTTCACATATCCTATAACATTTATGAACCTTGAAAACAATGTTAAGTCAAATAAGCCAGACCAAAAGGCCACATATTCTATGATTCTATTTATATGAAATCTCCAGAATAAGCAAATCCATAGAGACAGAAAGCAAGATTAGTGGTTGCCAAGAGCTAGGGGAAGGAGAGAATGGGAGTGACTGCTTACTGGGTGTGGTAGGGTTACCTTCTGGAATGATGAAAATGTTCTGGAACTAGATAGTGGTGATGATTGCACAACACTATGAATGTACTAAATGCTCCTGAATTGTATTCCTTAACATGATTAAAATAGTGAATTTTATGGTCTACCACAATTTTAAAAAATGCTAAGTTTTAATATGTAAAACATTATAGCAGCTATAGCATATGCAAAAGAATATTTACATTATTATATATACATATAACACAAGAGATTATATCATAGGAGCAGTACTACAAGATGTATTCTTAACAGTCTGTGCTATATAGAGCAAAAGGAATATCTCTCCCTGACCCAATGCCTATTTAGAAAAAGAAATTGTAAAATAACTTCAGTGTTTTGATCTATGCATATTTTCTGATGTTCAACTTTGTTGTTTCCAAGAGAAACACAATATTATAATCAGCTAGCAGATTTGTGGCCTTAGAAACAAACACCTTTTCAAAACAATCTGTCCCTGAATAGGTTCATGAAATTTATGTATTTTATTGAAAAATGCCAAATTCTGAATCAAACAGAATAAAGATTCACACTGTGAACCAAAGTGCTACTCATAATGTGAAATGTTATTATAGAAGATGATAGATTAACTTTTAACTAAGATTCCATCTAGTTTCAGCATTCTATGATCTATGCAAATTTATAAGAAAATGAGTTCTCATTTAAGTCAGCAGTTATCGGTCCCAATACCACCTTTTGTAACAAACGTATTATAATGCTTATCATACATTCTTAAATGAAATTCAGAAAGTATAGGCTTCAAAATATACAATTACAATAAGGTACATTATTATAGTACCTTAATTGTATTATACATTTCTATAAAAGGAAAACAAATTGTTACAGAATAACAGAGCAGTGTGTATATGCTCAGATACAACTACATATGAAAACATAGTGAAATAGGTTTTGTCCCTCTTTATAATGAATAAGATTAGATATCAGAAAAATAAGATAACAGGAAAATGTAAGGCAGAGGCAAGGCTTCCAAGATGCACAGTTCCAGGGATTTAATGGTTTGCATAGAGTACAATGTAAATAGTGCCATCTGGAGTTCTACATAATATCCCTGAGCAAATCAATAGTTTTAGAATAAAATCTCATATTAGTAGTAATAGAACAAAATTAAATATGATAAGAGAAAGAGGGAAAATAGGGATCCCTGTTAAAATAGGGATAACATGGCAAGACAAATTATAGAATGTCAAATTGAAAAAATAAGGAAGGAAAATATTCTTGCAAATCAACCATTTTTTATATATATAGTGTCAAAATAATTCACTGTTTTGCCATGGAATGAAGTATTGACAAAGATTGCAGAAGATGTCTCCTCTCTTGAAGTGTTCCCACCTTTTGATGAGCCCATGTAGTTTGCTCTGTCATTCAGAAGTCATGTAGAATGACTAACATAACTGGCTTTTATCCACTAAATGGTTGTGGCACCCGCATCATTAGGACAACCAAAAATGCCCACTTAAGTGTTGGAACTTTCCCTTGTTAAGAATCAGTGATTTAGATAATGATACGTGACTAGGCACTATTCTGAGCATTTTGTATGAATCAACTCATTTAATCCTCAGAGACCTTACGTGGTAGGTTCTCTTTTTAGTCCCCTTTTACAGTACTCTTATTCCCTTTTTAAGTGCTAAAGTATATTGTTGCTACTTTAAGTTTCTTTAAGAAGTTTTAGCGTTGTTATGTTATTGAAAAAGATATTTGTATTACCTGTTTTCATCAAAAGTATTATGTAGGGCTTAATAAAATTGATAGACTTGTACTTAGAGTCATGTTTATATTAATAGAAGTGTCATCATCTTCTGCTGGTGAAGAATTTATGGCTTTTTAAAGATACCCTTACTAAAACACCCTAGTACCAGTTCTTAAAATGAAGATGCCATGTTCTTTCTTCATACTCCATTAGCCCAGTTATTCAGGTGGGGAAGAAAAATAAATGCAAGCTGCCACAGAGAGTTGCATGGTATCAGTAATGCCTGAGTAACAGAGGGTTCGAATGCTCCTGAGAGACAGACTTTTCTAGAGGATGGGGAGAGTAATTTTGGAAGTAGATTGCTTTGGACAAAATACTAATTAGGTATTTTGTGGTGTCAGTCTTCCTTTATTGCCTCAGAGGTCATCACAGGAGTTAAAAGAATGCCCTTCCAGTAGGTACTCAGTGAGTGAGTGGCTGAAGGGGTGAATTCAACTATTGTATCTGTCACTGTATCTTTATTAAAAAAAAAATAAAGGTGCCATTACCAAAAGAAAAAGCATCTGACAGATGTGTTTAATCAAAGAAATTCCCAAGTAAATCATGGGGTTGCTTACCATTCAGCCTCGTGTTCTACGCCATTTTCTTTATGGTCCCTCATCATCTCTACCACATACAAACATACACACACAATATACACAAACGTATATATACATATACATACATAAATAATTATGTATACACACATACATACACAGGATTATATAAATACTGCTATTTGTCTCTGTATGTTATGTGTGTGTTTATATATTCATATGCACAGGAAAATACAAATACTGATGTTCATAGTTATCACCCAGCATCATCAAAAGAAGGCAAAAATTATTTTAATATTTGAAAGGTAAAGAGGCATATATTCATTTAGAAAGATTTATTATCTCCTACCTCCAAAAGAAGGTAAAAGTGATGTTTAAGTATTTAATGGGTTAAGCTTATTATTTTAAAAACACACTAATACAGAACATCTTATTCCCAGTCAGTGCCAAATAACAGATGTTCTTTTATATTAGAAACAGTACCATGCTGTAAGAACAAGTCAGATCAACAAGTATTCGTTAAACGTGTTTAGCATAGCCAATATTTAATACTTTGGGGGATACAAAAGAAATAGAAGACCCAGTACCCACTGTAACTACAACAGATATCAAAAATCCCTTTTTTTCTCCTCCTCACACCTCAATAATCTTTTGAAATATTAAATAAAAGTTTATGGTAAAGGAAAATTGACTTTTAGAAACCAGGGAATTCTTAGTTTAAGACTAATCTAATAGAGGCATATAATGTGCCATTCACTGTCTGTATAAACATGAAATATTTGTAGTTGTCATGTTATAGCTGGGATCATTTTTTAAAAGAATGGAAGAAGGGGTGAGATATTAAAAATAAAGAATAAGATTTTCTTTTTTAGAAATGTAACCAAATCACTGGATAAGGGAATACCAAATTACCTAAGTGATTCACTAAGCCAATAGTATAGTTTTTTGAATAATGTTACAAGAGGAAAAAGGACGTTTATTAAATATCTTCAGTGTACCACAGGTTAGCTTAGTTTTTTTTTCCATATTACCACTGTTTATGTACAATTGAGAGTCTTTAAGATCCATAGTTAAGGGGAAGTGTTCCTCCTCCTCCTCCCACACCCCAAATTGGATCACAAAATGTGTGATATATTTAAAAACAGTCCTTGTGGGAAACAGAACAAAGAGGACTGAGACCCTTCTGAAGGTAGGCCGATAAAACATTCCTTGGGAGGTAATCCACATTTAGGAGCACGTAAGACGTGCCTAAATAATTCCAAGTACAAACTAAAATCAGGATAATTTATATTATTCATTATAATGTTATGGTTAAATAATTCAGGAAATAAAGTTCCCTGCTTGTCTTCTAAAATTACCTGTCATTTTTTGTAACATTTTGAATCAAGATCAATTATTGCATAATTCTAACAAAAGCCTTGAGAATAGAATAAAATTGACAGATTGTGTTGAGCTTGGTAATACCTTACCTGCAGGAATGAAACATAAGGATTCTGTCTTTATTTTTTTTCTTTTATTTCAGAATATTACAGAGGTACAAACATTCTGGTTACATGAATTACTTTTGTATAGTTTGAGTCAAAGTTATAAGTGCGTCCATCACCCAGATAGTGTGCACTGTACCCATTAGGTGTGAATTTACCCATCATTTCTGTGTCTTTAAAAGAACTCTTCAAAAATTATGCTAAAACCTATTGATCACATTTGCAGACTTTTTAAAATTCAATGCAATGAAATAGTATGTTAATGAAAAGTTGCAATAGAGTAAACGTCAATAACATGATGAAAAAATTTTCTAAAATTTTGCATGATAGTGTACTGGTAACACCACTCTCTAGTATTCAACACTTTCTTCTTTCCTGTGTGCCCTTATAGATCAGTGACTACAGTAACTTAAGCTTGCTTTATGTGGCCCTCGTGTGGTTACATTAGGTGAATTGTATAAATGGGAATTATGTCCGTAAACATTTTTTAGGTTGATTTTGAAGGTCCATTGATGTGAATGGTAAGGAATACTTTCCCTCATTTATAGCTTTAGTATTCAGCATATAGTCAAATTTTTAACTTGTAAAGTTTATCAAAATTTTTCTTGGAAAAAATGAAATGCTAATATTTCCTGGGTAGTATTACTGGTGTTTGTGTTATGTTTATGTTAGTTAAAGCCCTTCTAATTTGAATTCCTTAAAGATTAAATCATTATATATGATTTGTTTGAAAACTACCATATGGTATTTCTTTGCAGTTGAAATTTTAATTTTGAGGTTTATTTCTAAGTGTGACAATTTCTCACAATTCCCATCCTTCAAAAATTTAAATATCTATATAAGTTAAATGAGATGTTAACAATTCTCCTCTGGGGTAGTCTCAGATAGTTTTTCACCTTTGTGATAATAAACTTGTTTCTGCTGAATTTGTTTATAATTTCAAGGAATCAAAATGAAGCAACAGTGTATAAGTTTATAAGATTTTTTTACCTTCTGCAAGGCTTCATGAAGATGTACAATAGATTATATTTTGTGTGGTATAGTTGTTTTATTAGTGTTAGGTTTGAAAAGGACTACCTTCTCCTTTCCCTCTCCCCCCACAAAGTACACAAAGCCTGTGATTATCAACTCTATTTTTGACTCATTTTTAATTATTGGAGGGTAAAATAATAAGTATATGCAATTATCTCATTTTTAGCCTTTTAATTCTTCTTACTCTGGTCAGTAAAACTTCTAAAAATCCGTTTCATTTATCATTCATACTGCTAGTACATTAAAGCTACTGCTACTAATATTTGTTTGCTCAGTAGTCTCGAGTATTAAAAAAAGATTAGTCTAATCTTATTTTCTGAATGTATTTGAAACATTGATGCATACTGAAAATACCCTTTACAAAATTGGTTCTTAAAACTATCATGTCATTTTGTTGTCTCTACTTTTAAGGCTTTTTTGTAGTAGTCAAAGTCCTCCATGTTCTGAGCCGTAAACAAAGTTTATTCACCACTCTAACCTACCATATCTACTATCAAGATTTGTCAACTTAATCCCTAGATTTGTGTTTTCAGTGGTTGCCTACCTCTGGACTTCTTTTGCACTTAAAACCAGATATTTTAGCACTAAATTATTCTATAATTTGTTTCACTTTCCTTTCCAATTGTGTGCTCACTTACTAAAGAAATACACCATGACTTACCCTTCTTTGAATCATCCCTAGCATGATGAGTAACTTAGTGATTATTTGGAAATGAGAGTGAAAATTCTCATTTTGCTATCACAAATTCAGTGAAAACTAATGTTTCTTGTCTAAGAACATTGGAGGTCCCTTTCCTGCTCCCAGCAACGTTGTAAAGTGCCTTCTCATTCTTATAACATTTCTGTATTACTTTTGTTCTTGTTTTCATATTTAATTAATCAAAATACACCGATTCATGTGATCCAGTCATTTCTTTTAGAAAGATTGTGGTTTGTATTTTTTGCTTTACCAATTAGAGAGGACCAAATGGATACAGATGTGTCATTTAATGTTATCCATTCCTTCTTTTGTCTGTGTTGTCGAAAACATTTGGTAGCAGAAATTGCATTCTACAATGAACTCCCAAGCAGACAATGAGCTGCCAATTAAAAATGGAGAACAAACAAATAAAAAGAACAGAGTATTACCCAGGAAATTTCCTTTTGAATTCTCAGAACATCTCCCTCTACTAATTGTCAGTTTAAAAGACCTTCGAGAATATCTAGGATATCCCCAATATGCCAACACTCAATTTATGGGACCTTTTTATTAATAAATGGGATAATAACATTTAAATACCATATGGTAGGGATACTTAATGTTCTGCTGGAAAGCACTCAGCCTGAAATGAGGCAATAATTTTAGCAATAAACTACTAAAAGTAAAATAAATATAATTCATAATCTTAGATCTAGATAGGTCTTCATCCCTTTATTTTACAGCTAGATCTAAGAGTTCTATTTAGGACCACAATGTTGGGAGGGGTGGGGATGTTCATTATAATTATAGTTAAAATTGGGTCAAAAGTGTCATTCTATTTCATTTGAGAAGTGATGCTATACTTACCCAGTGCCCTTTGATTGGCTTTGATTTCCCTGTATTGGCTTCTTAATGTCAGCAGATTAACTTCACTTTAAAAGCTTTTCCTTTGAAATTTCCCTTGCAGATATTTAAATATGTGCATATGTACATTTCATATAGCTCCTGGTTTTAGCCAAGGTTATTAACCTGATAACATTTATGCCATACGTTTATGCTTTTATAAATGGTCTGTAATCTTTTTATGTGTTTTATTATGTTTATTACAAAGACTGTGACCTGAAAACTTTTCTTTTTCTACAATGCACAGAAAAGTATGCTTTTGTGGTTGCAATTGACTTTTAGGTAATTTTCTTTATTATAAACACCTACCTTATTTTAATATACAACATATATATGAAAAATCATTTGCCAATCTTAATTTTAGGACAAGGCTTTTTTCCTTAAGTTATGAGTCCATTGATTGGCATTGGACCTCTTTCTGTACATGAACCACAACCATAATACATTGTCTGCAAGGAAAACAGCAGTCTAAAGCAGCCTTAATTCAGAATATATGTAGGTTTTTATGATTTTTATTGTTTAATCTTTTATAATGGTCACACATACCTAATTTAAGAGCTTTTTTTTCTTTTAGAAACTTACCTTTAGTTAGTTGCCATCAACTTAGCTTCATTGAAATAGCTCTTTCACATTCATATTTTGTCAGTTTATATAATATTAAATATGCAATTAATACTTGGGTTTACATCACATACAAAGAGCCCATGTTTCCTCTTGGTAAACATACTACAAATGCACATGTGAGCATATCAGGAAATAATCTTCTCATTCTTGTCAGTTCTACAGAGGGAAAAAGGAAGAATCTGTCAGAGGATCAGAGAGCTACTGTACATTGTTTTTACTACATTTTAAAACTTATACAAATTAATCCATACATAGATATATGAAAATAACAAAATGCAAGAAAAAGAGGTGATTTGGGAAGTCTACCTCACAAAGTAAGACCATCTGAAAAGCTGGATCTTTTGCCATTCAGATGATTGTTTTAAGATTGTCTTTGTCAGAAAGTTAAGAGAAAGTTTTAGCTTTCTCCATTGGTAATTAAAAAGAAATATGAGAGGAGAAAAGGAAATATGAGGTGCAGCCAATTTGGAAAACTGTCTAACATTACCTACATGCTAAAGTTGAACGTATTTGTAAGCTGTGATCCAGCAAGTCCATGCCTAGGTACATACCCAGTAGATAGAGGTGGATGGGTGTGTGTATGTATTATATAATGGGGAAATGGAATAATATGTGGGTATCTATATTCACTAAAAGACATGTGCAAGAAGATTTATAGCAGCATTATTGGTAATGATCAAAAATTGGAAACAACCTGAATATCTGTCAGCAGTAAAATGAATAAATATGTTACAGTGTACTTAATTAATGGAATACTAAATAAGGCAATGAGAATGAACAAATTACAACATGCAGCAATGTTGGTATATCTCACAAAACCTAACGATGAGTAAAAACAGCCAGGCCAAGAAGATACATAACATATGAAAATGAACATCACTTTTTGATGTTCAAAAACAGGCACAAGTAGCTATGGTGTTAGAAGTCAGGACAGTGGGTACCTTTTGTGAGAGAGCAAGGAAATATGACAGGAAGGGAGCACAAGATGACTTCTGGAGTTTTGGAAATACTCTTGTTTCTTGATTTGGGTGCTGTTCTCTGAGTTTATTCTCTCTGAATTGTGCATTTGAGATATGCGTACTTTTATTATGTATGGTATACTTCAAAAAAATTTATCAAAAAATAAATGTGACTTTATCTGATGTAACTATTATTAACTAGATGAGCCATCTAGTAAAAACACAAAAAAGTGAGTTGAGCTCCACAAAAGGATTCGAGAAGGACTTAATTATGGAATCTATCAAAAAGGGAAGTAAGACTTAACAACTTAAATTGTACCATCTGTAGCTAATTTAGTTAGGATAACTCATTTCAGCCCAATTTGTTTTATTTGCATACTTGATCCTTGGATTATGCAACCACTGAGAATTATTGAATAAGCATATAATTATAAACCATAAATCATTTTATCCTAGTCCCTTGAAAAGTAATCTGTATCAACCTCCTTTTTAAATCAGTTTTTTAAAAAAATGTCAGGTTCTATTCAGGATAAAATACTGTTTAAAAATTAGATGTAATTACACTTCATTAATTGACCTTTCTTTATATAATACCCTTATCCATCGGTCCCACCTCTTTTGTCTCCATCATTTGAAAGGAAAAAAATAATGAAAATATTCTGGTATATATTATATTCACTCATTTTACATAATAGCCAACAAAAATCAAATACACACTAAAATAAGATCAAAAGAGTGGAGATTTTAAACCATCCTCTCATGGAACTCATCGAATTTTCAAGACAAATTCCCATTATTTCAATAGTGGTAAAGTAAATGCTAGCCCAGCACTTTATCATGTAAAAATCAATAGAGAAAAAGGATTCAGTTGCCATAATTAATAATCTCATTCAATGTAGGGAGTGAAACACAATTGCATAAACTCCTGGTAAATGTGATCCCCTTTTTAATTAAATTATAGTTGTCTCCTTGTATAGTAAATATAGATGAAATGTATTGATTTGGCAGGAAAAAAGAGTATGCTTCTAAATTATTTGATCAAATAGATAATCATTTTGAAAAACAGTTGTGTTAGTTTATATGTAACTATGATGTTTCAAGGTATGGGGACACTGTAATTTCTACAAAGAAGAAAAATATTTGAAGTAATGTGGTTTGGCACAAAACAGTAGCATTGTCCAATAAATGTCTACTTTCTTTGAAATAAATTTTCCTAGACATTGAAAATATATTTCTGAAGTTTCTTGAAATTTTTTTTTTGGTCCCTAATGAGTTATGAACTATAAAGCCTAGAAGAAAAAGTTCAAGGCATTCTAATGAATGTGTTCAATTCTTAAGGACCATAATTCTGTGGGCACTTCGCCAACCACCCACTGACTTCTGTCTCTTGCTGTGCTAACTCTGTGCCACACACTCGGTGCCAGTACAATATAGCAGTGGCTGAGTGTGAAAAATGAACTGAAAACAAGCAGTCTGGGTGGGGGATAGCAATTCTCACAGAAAAGTGCCAAGACTGAGATTTCTGAGTCTTGATCCCCCTTTGGGGCTGAGGAAGCAATTGAGATGGAGAGCCATGTCAGTGAGTAACCTGGTCCTTGTTACTGCGGATTTGTGACTATTGTGGAGAGCAAGAGGAAGAAGAACCAAGTGCCTGTTCTTTCAACCCACCTTTAATCTGGTAGTCATGCCCACGTTTGGGAGAGAAAACTGGAGAAGTAAGCCAAATCAGAAAAGGTATGAATAGGAAGAAGCCACTGGGAGGGAAATCCAAAGGTAGAAGGAATAATAAATATGGAAAAGGGCTACGTCACTAAATTTACATCACTTCATATTAGCTTCTTTATATGTTATTTTGAAAATGGGGGCACTGTTCGTGTGTGTGTGTGTATGTGTGTGTGTGTGTGTTTATAAGCACTCTTGGCAGGAATTATTATTAATTGAAATGACCATTGAAGTAGGAATGCAATCTGATTAGTGACCTAGAAATATAAATAATTTAATTTGATTACTGTGTGACAGCGTTGCTATGTTAGATTAGTTAGAGAGAAAATGTGTTACTCTTTTTTTCCATGATCGAGTATGGTAAAACTTAAATTCTCCATACTACTTTCACATTTTCTAAAATCAGTGTTATAATTGTCTTTAAAAAATATACATTAAGTAAAAATGTCTGTCTTATAATCTGTAGTTAATAGCTTTGAATAAATTCATGGAAATTTCATGTTTTTAGTAGTGATATATCAAGAATATTTAACATTATACTCCTATTCTTTTATTAGGATTTGGAACTTGGAAGGAGTGCAGACAGCTCATTTTGTTCTTCATTCCCCTGGCATGAGTGTGTGCTGGCATCCTGAGGAAACTTTTAAGGTTATTATTTATAATAGCTTTATTTTATCAAACTAAAAAGATATATTCAGATATAATACATACACACATAGAGGAGAAAAATCAATGACTTTCCACCTCAGAGATACTAATTGTTATAAATGCATTTCAATTAGTCTAGAAATCTGTACTTTAAACATTTCTCTATAATTGTTAAAGTTTTTATTTGACAGTCATCATCCATAAATGGCATTTATTCAGAGTATACTTTTCCTGACCTCTGATAGACTACAGTCTAAAGTGTTATGCTCAATCTAGTAGCAGTATGCAGTTTAAAAAGAAAGTTACATCCACACTTGTGAGCCATAATGTATAAATTTGTCTTAGCTGTAGTAGTGTTCAATTCCTATTGAAGGTGGAGCTTTATAAAATATTAATTCCAAAAAAACACTATAAGGTTTTATCATCAATTGCCCTTAATTCTTACTTCATTGGGAAGATAGGAGTCTTTCAACAAGAGTTCTCTCATTTGCAGGTTTCTTGTCTTGAACATCACTGTATTTATTTTATCTTTCCCTAGAATCTGAGAAGTTACCACATTCATCTTTCTTAAAGTTAATGCTTCAGCTGTTCTCTGGAGCTCATGCCAGTTCTTTAGGGCACCCTTCTTTCACAGCGCTCTAATGTCTTCATACTTTTTCTCTGTTGACTCTATTCTGTCCCCAAGTTTGTACAAAAAGTTAAGTTTGATTAATCATAGCAAAAACACATAGTGCTTATTTATGCCAGTCCCATTGTCAGCATTTCACATGTATTAGCTCATTTAGTCTTCATGGCAACCTTCTGAGATAGATATTGTGATCATCTCCATTTTACAGATAAGGAAACCAAAGCTCAGAGAAGTTAATTAAGTTACCCAAGGTCACACAGCTAGTAGGTAGAAGAATTGGCATTTGAACCCAAGCAGCCTGGCACCACAGTTCTTGCTCTCAGCAATTACATTCTTCCACCTCTCCTTTAAATTTTAAACTGTCTTCTTCATACCTTTTATTTCTAAATGTTTGAATCCATTACCTATACCTTTTAACTCCAATCCCTCTTTCCCTAGCCCTTGTTCTAACTCTGTAATCTCATTCAGTCTCCACTACTTTCTCAGAAGGTACCAGTAATATTTTCAACATCCAGTGGCCTTTTCCTTCTTGAAACTCTGCTCGCTTGATTTAAAAGCTTCATTATCCTAGTCCTCTTGAGCAACTTTGTGTGTATCTTCCCTTTTTATTTTTAGTCTGCCAACTTTTCTTTCACCACATATTTGCGAATTTCTTCAAGGGTTAATTCTCACCTACACTGTACCCTTTATTGTAACAGAGGTTAAGAAGAATAAATAAGGCCCCTGCCCTTAAGTTATATACTGCCTTATAAGGAAGAAAAGCATGTAAATACAGCAACACAAATAATAAGTTTTAGAATAAAAAAATCTACTAAGTAGAATGATGACATAAAAAAGGATTAATCAAATCTTCTCACAGCTTTTACGGAGGAGATAATCCCCAGACTCTATGTAAGTGTGTTCTGTGAACCTGAGATTTTGTGGAAATTTGTTTCAGGCCTATTGGGTCTTTCATCAGTAGAATTATACTCTGTATATGTGCATGAGTAAAATGTTCTAATTTATTTATATTAAACTTGCAGGTATTATTTCTAAATTGAGGTCCTAAATTTTGTTTTATGCCTACATTTCTTCTCTAGATCAGTGAGTCTACTTGAACTATAACAACACATTCTACCAAAATGTTAAAATCCCCACATATAACTACAATAAACTGCTTTTTAAAAACTGACCTAGATGAAAAATGAAAACATTTTTACAACCTCTATCCTGAAACTTGTATCAAATGCTTAATTTGTTGCTATTATTTCAAATCCCTTTTTTTAACGCTTTGACTTAATTTCTATTTTTCTCCTATATATCATTAAAATTCCAACCTATCCCCCTTTTTATAAAGTTTTCATGACTTCAGAATGTCTGGAAGTCCTTATCGTAAATCACATAAACTCACAATCCTAAAATCATTTCTAAATTTCTTCTTTCCATGAGCTGGGCATGGTGGAGCAGTGAGCTATGATTGTGTCACTGCACTCCAGCCTGGGTGACAAAGCGAGACCCTGACCCCCACCAAAAAAAAAGAAGAAATGAAAGTAATTCCTTCTTTCCTTTAAACACAAACTATTCCAAGTCTCTTAATTTTTCCTTCACTGTCACTAACTCTAGTCATTCTTCTCTTCATTAAGATACATTCTTCCCCTTTCTGTTCTCACAGAACACCTAGCTTCTTTCTAAAGTCTTTGCCTCTTCCACTCTTTGATCCTTCTTGCCTACTAGACTAATATTCTTAAAATACCAGTTTCATCATGTCACTACTAAACTCAGAAACCCAAAATACAGAAAAGTGGCACAGAGAGGTGGTTACCAATATAGACGTTTGAGTTATTAATAATTGCCTAGAGTCAGATCCCAGTTTCACCTCTTACTAGCTGTGTGATCTCTGGCAAGTTACTTAAACTCCCTCACTCACTACCTTCACGTCCTCATCTTACAAAATAGACACTTATGAAGATTAAATTAACAATTGTATGAAGATACAATTAACAATTGTAAAGTCCTTTAAGAAGTACATAGTAAACAATCAGTTTTAGCTGCTTCTCAGTGCTGATACCATTATTACAACTAGAACGATCTTGTAGTTCTCAGTGGTCTGCCGTATCAGATCAAGCCTAGAATTTTTGTTCTCTTCTGCTTGATCTTAATAAAAATGAAGCAGCTAGAGAAGGAAGGGAGAAAATTCTTATGGAAATCCCAAGAAATATAATCTACACAAAAGAGCCATATAATCTGGAAAGCATAAAACAAATGCTAGCATTTAACAGTAAAAGATACAAAAGTCAGGAGACCTCTAGAAACTAAGCTCTCAAGTCTAGTAAGCCTCAATAAGAGCTAGGATTTCAGTGTGTAGTAATAACAGAACCAAGGGTTTAGGATGTGTCAGGATCAAAGAAGTGGGACTGAGGACATCTCAAAATCTGACCCTAAGAGTAAAGAGATTAGAGAGCAACTAAATGAAATGAGGTTTAACAACCAGCATTTGTTGAATGCTTTTCTATTTGCCGAGAACTGTTCTGAGTACATTATATGTATTCTCTCATTGAATCCTCACAAAACACTCTGAGGTCAGTAGCATTATTCTGCCCATTTTGTAGATGAGAGAACTGAAACACCAGAAGGTTAAGTAATTTGCCCACAGTCACATAGTTACAGATTTGAACTCAGTCTGCTGCAAGTATTACAGTGTTCTATGCTAGTTAAGGTATTCCCTCCTTGAAAATTCAGCACTTATTACTGTCGACTGTTCTGAGAAGTCCTAAAGGAAAAATTCCCCCTGTAACATTTTTAGATTCAGCAATTCCCAAACTTATTTAACTTTTTTACCCGATCTGCTCTTTCACCCAAAAATAATTGAGCACAATTTTAGAAGCGGTAAATAACAACGAAAAAATTTTGTTAGAACTGACTTTGCAATCTAACTTCAACCTATGAACATGGCTAATGCTTTTTTGAGTGCCTACTCTGTGCCAAAACAGTTCTAAGTGCTTTATATATATTAACTCGTGCCATCCTCCCAATCGTCCTATGAAATAGATACTGATACTAGCCTCGTTTTAGTGACGAGAACCCAAAGCACAGAAAGGTAAGTAATTTGCCCAAGATCACATAGCTCCTGAAGGCAGAGCTGGGACCCACCCAGGCAATCTGGTTATAGAGGCTACATACTTACCCACCGTGCCTTACTGCCACTCCTACCTTAGGACCTGGGCTCAGATAGACTTGGCCCTTCCATAGTCCATAAGTTATTCCTGAAATCCTCAAGATTTTTAGAGTCAGACTAAAAATCCCAAATATTTTTACTAGGTCCTGGTAAGTCTTCCTTGGTCTCTTCCCATTTCTGATCCTTCCCCACCCCAGACTATAGCACACCAAACCACTCACCAGCCTTCAGCAGTCTAGCCTTATAGGAAGAAATACATGTGCTCTATAATTAGACCTGGGCCAAAGTCCAGGCTTCATCATGAGCCAGGAGTGAGACTTTGAATAAGTTACTTTAATCACTCTAAGCCTCAATTTCCTCATCTGTAAAATGGGATTAATGATAGTAATTTCCTTGCATAGTAGTTTTGAGGAATAAATAAAACAGGGCATGTAAAGCTTTTACTTCAGTGCTGTACTGTTTTTGTTGTGTATATGTCATTGATCTCATTGCAGGTATTGTTAGTAGAGGTAGTAGTAGTAATATTTAAACATTTACCTGTTCCTAAAGAACAATTTTGAATTTCACCTGTTCTATTAAGAATACCATAATTCCAAAGATTACCTATATTCTGAAATCATTCCTTTTTGAACTCCAGAGTATTTTTCCGTAAATTATTGCCAGATTTTTTCATAATTCTCTTTTCTAGATGGAAAGTTTCTTGAAATCAACAATTATGTCTTTTAATCTTTGACTTCTGTCGGAATTAACATAATGTTTTGCATGTATATGTTTATAGTCAATCCTCATTATTCACAGATTTGGTATTTGTGAATCACCTAAAATTTATTTATAACTCCAAAATCAAAACTCACAGCACTTTCTTAGTCACAGACATGCACAGAGCAACAAAAAATTTGAGTCACCTACTGTGGGCATTCCCAGCTAAGGTCAAACAAGATAACACTCTGGCTTCTTGTTTTACATCTCATACTGTAAATAAGTGTCCTTCTTATGGTCTATTTAGTGCCATGTTTTTCACATTTTTGTGCTTTTTGTTGGTGATTTTGCTGGTGATTTTAATGGCCCCCAAGCATAGTAGTGAAGTGCCGTCTAGTATTCCTAAGGGTGAGAAGGCTGTGATATGCCTTAGGAAGAAAATATATGTGTTAGATAAGTTTTGTTCAGGCATGCGGTATAGTGCTTTTGGTTGTGAGGTCTATGTTAATGAATATATATATATTAAATATGGTGCCTTTAAACAGAAGCACAATTTTTTAAAGTTATATATTGATCAGTCATCAAAAATGTGACCAGAGGCTGCCAGGAACCTAACTTTGTATTTCCCCTAGGAACAGTGGTTCAATATCCACTAATTCATTGTTCACAGTAACTTTATAATACCTAACTACCATTAATAATGAGAATTGACTATATATGTATGTATAATATAATTTGTATATTATATATATAGATGCTCAATAAAAGACTCTTAGATGAGTAATAGAATGATGTCTAAAAACCCTAAGCCAGAGATGACCTGTTAGAAATAGTAACAATATTTTTATGTTTTATAAAAGTACTTTTTACAAAAATACTTTCCTAAAGTATAATCACATTTTAGCCATATAGTAACTTTTGAATCTGATACAATTATCCCCCATTTTACAGATAAGAAAAAGGCAGACTCCAAGTCACTCAACAGATTAAGTGATAAATTCCAGGATTTTTGATGCCAAGTCCCACATTGTTGCCAGTCTACCACTGCTACTTTATACCTTCAGGAATATTTTTAAGTTAATATAACCAGAATTAAAAGAACATTCTTAAAAAGTAAGAATTTACAGAAGAGGTAGAGAATTTTTCAGAGTATTGGGCATCAGCTACTCATGCACTTAGATATCCATAGCAATCTCTTTATCTTTTCTACCACAAATGGGTATCCTAATATCATACTTCCTTGAGTCAAAAAAACAAGTTTTTTTCACATTTTATTATTTTGTAAAATGGGAATTTATCTTATAATTAATTTGTGCATTTGAGAAAGTATTTCATAGGTAGATTAAAAACAAACTTGTCGAGCATCTTAAATCTATATTATCTTGGAATAAAGGAAATATTGAAGAAATAGTAACTACTACTTCTTGAGTGAGCAGCTACTATGTGTCAAGCATTGTATTGGGTACTTTATGTACATTACTCATTTAATCATCACAACAAGTCTATAGCTATTATTATCCTCACATATCCATTTTGGAAATGAAGAAACTGCTAGTCACATGGCAGAGTCATTCAGCTTTTAAATGGAAGAAGCATCCTTGCTACCCAGGCCTGTCTGTGCTCTTTAATTATACCAAGCTGCCTTCTCTTCTGCAAACAAATTGCCTAAGGATGTGTAACACATAACTCTATCTCTGTTGAGAGATACATACTTAACTATCCTTTCTAGACCAGCTGTCCCCAACCTTTTTGGCACCAGGGACGGGTTTCATGGAAGACAATTTTTCCGCGGATTGGGTTGGGGGGGGCATTATGATTTTGGGATGATTCAAGCGCATTACATTTATTGTGCAGTCAAACCTCTCTGCTGATGATAATCTGTATTTGCAGCCACTCCTTAGTGCTAGCATCACCACCTCAGATCATCAGGCATTAGATTCTCATAAGGTGCACGCAATCTAGATCCCTCACATGCACAGTTTACAGTAGGGTTTAACGCTCTTCTGAGAATCTAATGCCGCTGCTGATCTGACAGGAGGTGGAGCTTATGCGGTGATGTGAGCAATGGGGAGCAGCTGTAAATACATACGAAGCTTCACTGGCTCACCCTCTGTGCACCTCCTGCTGTGCAGCCTGATTCCTAACAGGCCACGGACCACCAGTCCAGGGGTTGGGGACTGCAGTTCTAGACAACGTAACTAACATAACTTAAAGGTAACTTTTTTCAGAATGAGTTTTTAGATCTCTTCTTCCTAATGACTATACATCATCATTTAAAATTGTATCTAACCTTCTTGAGTCTTTCTTTTGTCAATTTTTTCTAAGGTTTCTTATATTTGATAAATATGAGATTTTTAAATAGCCACCTCTTATTTCCTTTACATTTCATCTTCCATTTGTAATATAGGTTGAATATCCCTTATCTGAAATGCTTAGGGCCAGAAGTATTTCAGATTTTCGATTGTTTTGTATTTGGGAATATGTGCATATACATAATGAAATATCTTGGGGATAGGACCCAAGTCTAAAAGCCAAATTCATTTATGTTTTATATACATTATATACATGGCCTGAAGATAGTTTTATAGAATATGTTTAATAATTTTGTGCATGAAACAAAGTTTATGTTAAATACTTACATGTCGAATTCTTTCTTCACTTGTGGTATCATGTCAGTGCTCATCAAAAAGTTTCAAATTTTGGAGCATTTCAGATTTCAGATTTTCAGATTAAAGTTGTTCAACGTGTATATGAAAATGTTTATATTTCACTGTGTAATATTGAATCTCTGCTTACTGCTCAGATTTAGCTAGTGAGATAAGTGGTTGAGTTTCCTTTATTTTCCTATCTTACAGCTAATGGTTGCAGAGAAGAATGGAACAATCCGGTTTTACAATCTTTTGGCTCAACAGGCTATTTTGTCTCTTGAATCAGAACAGATGCCGTTAATGTCAGCACATTGGTGCTTAAAAAACACCTTCAAAGTTGGAGCTGTTGCAGGAAATGATTGGTTAATTTGGGATATTACTCGGTCCAGGTACTTCCTTAATATATTTGTCTGTGGCTTACAAAAAAATCAGTTACTATTGCTAAATGACCCACTGGGCCATCCTTTTATACCTGGGCCACACTGTAGAGTGAAAACAAATCTATCCTATAGAAGGGCCAGAGTTACGGGTTTTTACATATCAGAGCTATGTGCCAGATCTATGGGCTTTTACATAACATAATCATGGTTTGCAGATTTACTTTCAGAGTAACCCAGAAAGGACAATGCAGAGGAGGAAATCTTTGATCTGAGCAATGTGTTTACTTATGTTGGAAAAGAAGAAAAACACCTACCCTGTGGAATGATGATGCCCTGTTCTAAGTCATGTCTTTATCATATTTCATCTATTTTAACTGAGTGCTTACTTGGAATTTTGTTACAGTTTAAGTACATTGGGCATTCTGTACTTTAAAAAGAAAATACCTTGTAAACCTTAATTTAAGTTCTTCTACTTGAGTCTAACACATAATTCATAGAATGCAAAATACTATCTTTTAGTTATCCTCAAGAAAAGAGACCTGTTCACATGGATCGAGCCTGCCTATTCAGGTAGTATACCATTTTTGTTGGAGTTGTAATTGGATTTTTGTCTTTTTGCTATGCCACCATTGAAATACTTTCCCAGTCCTCTCCGTTGCAATGGATTTTTTTCCCTGATTATTTTATCAGTGGTTATTTTGCTTTCCCAACAAAGTCTGCTTTTTTCTTTTAGTCTAGGCAAGGGATTGATTTGTTTTCCAAATGTTTTCTTTCAAAAATGTTATAACACACAAAACAACTTATTGCCACTCCATCAGTACTATTCTAACAATTTGGAGTATATTATGCTTCCTTATTGTTCTTTGCTAATAAAAATGTAAATGTAGTTGAACCCATGTTCATGCATATAAACCTGTGCTTTAAGTGAAAACATGCTAGATAGCATATATCTATGACATGCTTTTTTCACTTTAATTAACATATATGTCTACCTTGCTTTTCATTCATTTTTCATAGTATTCCATTGTATAGTATAGTTATTAGCTGCTTTCTGCTTTAAGTAGCAGCAAAACCAAATAACAGAGACTAAAACTCATGAAATATTTATTTTATATTTCATCAAATCTAAAATATACCCAATAGAATTATAGGACTTGGGAATGTCATTATTAAGAATAAAATATATTCAACTAAATACAAGAATGCCATAGGTTATAAGATGCATCCTCACTTCAGAGATGTGAAAGATATACATTTTAAAATCAGTGATCTGTGTTACTCAAGAAGCTTGGAGGAGGCAGTCTCAGGGCTCATTTCACAGCCCATCAATGTCATCAAAAGCTCAGACCCTTCTCATCCTTTCCCTCTGCCATTCTCAAAGGCAAGGCCATGGGCTTGTTGCTTCACAGTCATAAGATGGCTACCAGAGTTCCATCTATACCAGAGTTATAGTCTCATGCTCCATTGTCTAAAGTAAGAGGAGAGGAAGGCACACTTTCCTTTTATTAAGGATTGCTATGACTGCCTTAAACCAACTGTGTCTCATCTTCTGGGGTTGGACATACTGTGTCCTGAACAAAGTAGTGGTTCACATAGCTTGCATAAAAGGGCAGAATGGCTATTTTATCTGTCTGATGCCTTGTTTTTGTCTCCTACCACACAGTTAGGCCTTTGGTTATAAGAAAGAGACTTTGTTAACCTTGTGTAACTTTGAAACTTAATGAAGTGACACACACAATAAGCACTTAATAAATATTCACAGAGTAAGAAAATACTTACAGCTAACTAACCTGGAATTCCCAGTCTAATTGTAAAGCCATGTTAACAAATTCAGAATTATTAAAATTATTGCTTTTGTGCAAAAATAAATAGCCTGTTTCAGAAAAGCTTGTAGTTATCAGTAGGATCCTATACTCATTTTTATGCTTTCTTATTTCTTAGGTGGTCCACAATTAATGAAAACTTGTTTGCAACCACTGGTTATCCTGGCAAAATGGCAAGCCAGTTTCAAATCCATCATTTAGGACACCCTCAGGTAATGTAGAAATGTTTTGTTGCATATGTATTTTTCTTAGTTTGTGTTTTTTACTTTTCCATCCATAACCCCCAAATTTGTAACTAAAGATATTTATGTCTGTTATCTGCTTAAACTGAAAGAGAAGCCTTTTTTTTTATATTTAAATCACTAGTGGCCACAGATTTTTTTTTTTTTTTGCCAATATTCATGTAAGAAGCTTCTTATTTCTTCTATTGCTTTTATATTTGCTCCTTTCTTTAAATATATTAATTTAATTTTGATTGCTTGGTTGGTATGGACTGTAAAAAAGTTTGGGTCTGGGCTGTAGAAGTTATTCACAGAAGGATTGTATTCTTTATTCCAGCCTGCTACAAATAAGTAATATATATTTCACCTCTGTTGTTTCTGCTATAAGCAAAGATAATTTTATCAGTGCATTTCTTATTTTTGAAAGTGATTTGTAAATTTTGGGGATTCATTGTGCTTCTTTAATTCTTTACACACTTTATTACAGCCCATCCTCGTTGGTTCTGTAGCCATTGGATCTGGCCTTTCCTGGCATCGAACTCTCCCGCTGTGTGCAATTGGAGGAGACCACAAACTGTTATTTTGGGTGACTGAAATGTAAAATAAATTTTCTCTGTAGTTTAGATTCATAAACTTTGTATTTTTAGTACATATTTTGGAGAATTCCTTATTTTTATATCAAATATACTGTAAACTCAAGAAATATCTCAGTTGTTGCTTTTGTTAAATAAAATATTGATGGTTTAAAAAATTATTTTCCTATCCATTCTCTCTGTGTATGTGTAGATATATACATACACATATGTATATATTTTCATCATCTTATAAAACTGTGTAATTGAGTCAGATGCACTGCTCCAGGGAATAAATAACTAACGAAAAATAATGCTTTTGATTTTATTAAAGGATTAGTCAAGATGTATCCTATCTTCTACACTTTGAGTGTATGCTGTTTTCCTAATTCTCAGGAATACAAACATTTACAAAAGGAAAGAAAATCTCTGAGGGCATTCTGGAAGAGGTTGAATGTATATATGTGTATGTGTACATTTTTTAGCAGTCTGTATGTGTAGGGATGCCGTAACTTCCACAGTAATGATAAGGAATTATTGAATTTAATATAAAAAATGGTTTGCAATTTCTTAAAAATATGACTGTGTTACTTAACCCTTTAGACTAGATGCAAATTCCTTCGGACTAGATGTTTTATCATTCTTAGAACACCAGGCATAAAGCTTCCCTTGAAAAATAACCTACATGCTTTTAACAGCCTCCCCCTAGTATGGATCTTCACTGTTCTTACCAAGAAACCTAAATGTTTTTGAGATGGCACCTAGTGGCAATAGAACCGTGTTCACCCTCTCAAAGATCACTAAAACCAGCATTATGTAAGACAGCCATGTCATGTTTTTGTGACACATCATGATACATTCACAAGAGTATAAGATCATGATTCTGCTTGTCAGGTATAGAGTTAAATAAATTTCTACAAACTGTCCATTCCTGCTAGTTAATACCCTCTCTGAAGCTTCTTTTCCTCTTGCAAAATAGAGATAGAGAATTCATGCTATGAGAATTAAATAAAGGTGAATGAAGATACCTAGTGTGTGTCTGCTGCAGAGTTCAGAGATTTGTAAATATTATTGATTTATCTCATAGATGTATAGTTCTTATTTTTGAGGATTTAGAAGTTTAATTAATACCAGCAAATATTTTTTACTCAAGTTTTCTATTCATAAAGTGTCTTATCATAATTATCTTATAGAATCAAGAAAATTATCTTTAAGAGATACGGAAATGTTCCAGGTAATTAACACATTGACTTGCCACATTAGAAAAAGTTTCTTACCTGGTGCCACAGTGTTTTATGATAACAAAACAATCCTTTCTAATTTGTTATTTTTTGTTTTCTGTGCATGAGTTACATGCAATGCAATCCAAGTTTTTAGAATTAAATTGTCAATATTAATTGTAACAATAAGAACATCAACAAGTAAGATTTTCAGGAACCAACTGCAGGGTTTTGCTTCACAAGGCCCTGGGCTCAAAACTAGCCTGAGTTAAATACAACTCATATGGTAGTCAATGTGTTTAAAAAAAAAAAAAAAGTGAAATTTTTTAATCATGTAGTTGTTTTGGGGTCAACTGTTTACATGCTTTAAAGTATAGATGAAAAAATTGCATAGCAATTTTCAAGCCAGTTATGTATTACAGTGAAATATTATTACCAAATAATATAAATTGTTTACTGCTTTACAAGCATATTTTGAACTTACAAAGGAAAAAGCAAAGGGCAAAGAGTTTTTATGTGATTCTCTTTAACAGTCTCTGTGATGGGACAAAGATCCCTAAAAGCGTCAGGATAGGCTAAAGTCATAGTATTAATAGCGACTCTTATATTAATAAGAATTTGTCATTTCAGGATACATCCAAAAAAAATAAAGAAGTCATCCCTTGGGCTAGTATATTTGAAAATTGCTGTCTTATACTTAGAAAAATTGATGTAGGAATTGGCAGGTTATATTTAGGGATGGAGTTTCAGGAGATGAGCATGTTGGGCTTGGGTATCTAGGAAATGGATTCTCTGGAGTAAGGACTTATCCAAAATTTAAAAGTTGTCTGATGAAATTACCCAATAGAACTTTTATATATTATTAGGGGAGGCTGTCTTGGGAAAAGAGAACTGATGGTGGTCATGTAAATACAATTATGCCAAAAAGAGGAAGGAAGTGTTAACCTTAAAGGAAAGAAAATGGTGGTTCCATTTGTGCATTAATATAGTGACCATCAAATAAGACATTCTCAAGAAATAAGAGGGTTGCCTTTACCTCTTAGTTACAGGAGTGGAATGTACTTTATTCTGCCTAAGCATTGAGAACTCTAACCTCTTTCTTTCCTTCCTTAGGTCTTAAATATAGGCTATAGGACCATTTTCCATCCTATATTTTGTTAAAGTTTATTGTGTTCAATTACTTTGAAATGGTATAATGATATTCTTTTTCTTTAGTAAACTTTGTTCTTTGAAATGTGTTTAAATAAGACTAAGACAGGAGGAAATGCTTATGAGGAATTATTGGTCATCACTTGTAATTCCTGATAAGATCTGATACTGTGTGTATGTCCCAGTTTTAGTTTTTACATATTTGTTTATGAATATGTCTAAGAATGTTTTTCTTGTGTTGAAATCAAGCTTTCCTCAGAATTGCTTTACCACAACATCATGGAGAGGAAAAAAAGTTGTACTTACGTTCTAAAACTTGTATTATTTAGGACTGTTGAAGCAAGAATCAGGATATCACAAATCTGCAAGATGTCAGAGCTAAATCCTACTCTTTCAAAATGATGGGATCATAGTCCCATTTTATTTTTATGATTTGGCTTGTATGTTGTGAATATTTCAGTGTCTTTCCCATGCCAAAACACAAAATCACACACCCATGCACTCCAATTTGTTTCTTTGGTAATTTGTGACTACATATTGACGCTGACCTAGAAATGTTTCTGTTGCTGTTTTAAATCTCATGTCAGTGAAGAAGAAATAGAAATCTGGTTTGCACATTTGTGTCTGGTTTTTTCTAATTGTCCAAAATCTGACATTGTCCCAGAAATGCTGATTGGGAAGTTCTTAGTATTGTGCCCAAGACTAATTTTAATAGTTCTTAGCAGAGGAAAAGTAGTTGCTCCTCCCATGTTTTTCTATAACTCAAAAAGTTAAACTCAATTTAACCCAACTTTATACCATACTAGTAGTAGCCTTTAGCTCTGAGCCCAAAAAAAATTTGCCAAGTAAAAATGATCATTCTTATGATCCATTTGCACATATTCCTCATGAGACTTTGGTCAAGTCCTCAGAAGCAGCATTCTGTTCTAATATATCTTTATCAAACTGTGTGCTCAGTAACAAGGACAGGAGAGAACACTCTGTTTCTCTAATCTCAACACCTTGCTAATTCAAAAACATTTATTTTAACAGGCGTTTGAAAAGAATTTCAAAACAGCTAACATTCATTTCTAATTATACGTTTAAAGAAATAATGCCCTTTAAAATGTAAGTAGAAGTTTTCCTTTTATTTATTAACATGGTTTTAATTTGTGGTAACCATTTGTTATCTAAACACAATAACACAACAAAATAATTAGGATATCAGCTTTAAAAATCTCATTTCACAAAAGGAAAAAGGAATACACGTGATATATCCATTACTCAAACTCAAGCAGTTTCTTTTGTATGCATGGACATGGACTTCATGGAAAATCAAAAGCATTTCATCTACTTTCTGGCCTTTTCAGCTGTTCTTTGAACTACCCTAGTAAAAACAATTGTTGCCTTATGTAGGATCAAGTGACATTTGTCTGAAAATTTCCTTGGATCAGTTTATTTTTGTTTAGCTTAGATCGTTGTTATACAGCTATTTGCCTTTTCAGCCAATTTTTAACAGTATACTCTTACCCTGGGACTTGTAACACTTTAAGTAAGCTCACAAAGTCCACATGAACAATGGTAACCAAAAGGAGAGGCCACCAGGTTTCTCAGTCTTTGCAAGCAATTTGATTTAAAGATTTTTGATATACATTTTTACCAACTGCATTTATAATGCTGTATTGAGTTGAGTTTTTATTTCTTTGTGGTAAAAGACAATAAACGCTGCTGGTATCTTTGCTTCTAATGATAAACACAAAACTTTGATCTTTCTTACAAACACAGCTGTTGTCCTATCATTGGGCCAAATCCAGACAAGATTAGGCTCTGGTCAAAATTAAGGTTAATCTTTGCAACGATCTCAAGTAAGAGCTTTCTAATACTGTTTTAGGAAATCTCTATTTTTGAGACAGTGTATGAAGGAAGTAAGTCCCAGATAATTAACCTCTAAGCCAGAGGCAACTAGCAATAAATCATACCACAGTGATAAAGAAGGTGGAAAGTGTCTAACCAAGTAAGTTCATTTTGGTTCATTTTTACTGAGACTATAACAGTAAGAAATTACTTTATTAGTTGATATTAAGTTTAAATCAGACCAACATAAGTTTCTTTTTAGTGAACTTCTTTCTACTATCTTTTCCTAATTTAATGATTCTTTGGTTAATTGCTAGTTCTTTCTTCCACTAATACTAATGAAAGCTAGGTGTTTATTTATTACAGATAGAATAACTCATATATTTTATTGTAATTATTGTGTAATAGTTCATTTTTGTTTCCAGCCTACAAAATTTTTTTTTCATTAAGATTTGGACTCTCTGGAATTTTAAATACTTTGCCAAATGTTCTGTAGGGCTGATTCTCCTGAGATTTGGACACTTAGTGCCTCAAGCTGTGTTGTGAACAGCTAATGATGCATTTCTCCAAATTGCCTGTTCCAAGAGAACATCTGTGTGAGTAGCACTTACCTGAAATCTGTGAAACTCTAATATTAGATTTACCTAATAAAATTTCCCTGACACTTGATTTTGAGCAAGTATAGGACCTAGTCATATATACAGCTGTTTGAGAAGTCTCACCCCATCCTGGATTTACCCCACAAATACATTAAACCCCAAGCCAATTCTGGAATTCTGCCAGAGTTTGTGACCTATTTCTTTCCCCATATTTCCACCCACCTGCCCAATAACTAAGATGTGTTCACATGTGTATATAACTTTTGCAAAACCCTGGGTCATTGCTCCCCAACCTATTGATGGCAAGTACGTGGGAGAATATAAAATTATTACAAGGGTTTCTCAAAGTTATATTCATATTACCACTATAGAAATCCTCTTTTTTCTTAGAAACCATGAGCTTGTAGGATCCTGGGATAATGTAGACAGCCACGAAATCAAACTTGCTCATATATTTCTAACACATTGGCTTCAGGTGTCCTGCCATCTGCCACTTCCTCCCCCACAACACTATAACAGGTAGTAAGGGAAAGGACCCTGCCAGGGAACCCTTCACACCCATTCAGAGATAATGGCTTTTGGAGATCTCATTCAGAAATCTTAGAGGTTAAAAAAGTTTCCAGATATATAGAGGTGTGTTTCTCATCTTGATATCTATTGTGTCTGCAGTCCCCAATCCCTGGGCCACAGACCTTACCGGTCCGTGGTCTGTTATGAACCAGGTTACACAGCAGGTGGTGAGTGGCAGGCAGAAGCTTCATCTGTATTTACCGCCACTCCCCATCACCTGCATCACCACCTGAGCTCCTCCTCACCCCAACCCCAGTCCAGGGAAAAATTGTCTTCCATGAAACTGGTCCCTGATGCCAAAAGGTTGGAGACCGCTATGTGTGACTCCAGGTTTGGCTCTGGAGTTGGGAAGAAAGCCAGAATACTTTAACCATTTCTTCCTATGTAATATATAGGAGGCAAGACTTTCCAAGGCAAGATAATGTTACAGGAAACTAATAGAACCTAGGCTGGAAAATAAAAGGGAGAGAAATACTTTCTTTGAATGCAATTTTGGTGTTTTAAGATGGATTTCTCAATATAGCTCACCCATTTTCATTTAATATTCCTATTTTAAATCTCCCTCAACAATGTATATGTAGTTGCTCAATGGATATTAGATGTCCAGCTGCAATCACCTTGGGTTCCTCAAAATTTTTTTATATTAAAAGAGCTTCTTATACTGGAAAACATGTGAACCACTCTCCTGCATTGACTGGCTCATAACTTCTGGCCCAATCATTTTTTAAAAGGTAAAATAGCAAAAGCTCTAACATGATCATTTTGGATTCTAGACACAGGCTTCAGGAAGAAATGTTGATGTTGAACTTCCAGAGTAGTTTCAAGTGATTTTATGTGATTGTGATTCAAAATAACCTGACCACTTTAAGAAGTCCAGGTGCTGAGTCATTTACTGAAACAGCCAGGGAGGTTAATTAGAAGCAGCTGATAGTGGCATCATTTGCTGCTTTTTTTTTTTTAATAAATGGAAAGGGTGATTCTATGAAGAGGACGGAGTGCTATCAAAGGTGTGCAAAGCTAAGCAAACACTCACATCTGAGGTTTACCCCATTTCTACTGCACCCACCAAAGGGGAAAAGTCTGACTTAGTGAATCCAAGACAAAGTACCATAGCTCCATAAAAATGGTAATGGTTTCTCCTAAGAGAAATGACTGGGGTGACATTTTTCCTCCTATGCATTTTTCCTTACTTCTAAGTTTCTGTGATAAATATTTATCTTTTATAATAAATTCTTGATAATAACTGTCTTCCATGTGCATGGCTCTGTCCTAGCTTTAAGGGAATATAAGGAAATGGAAACCGGCCTCTGACAAATTACAAAGAGGTTGGCACTATCCCATGGTTACAGAAAGGTAAAGGTAGTGAATCTTAGGTAAGCATGTCTTAGATATCATGAGTGGTGCAGGCAAGGAGTGTTACAATCTAATGCAGGAAAGTTAAAAAGACACTTGAATTTCTAGAGCACACCCTGCTGAGGAACTTGGGGCAACAGTTCCTCTGAAGGAGAGTGCAGTGTTTCAGGGGTTGTGTTAAAAAGGAGGCTTGATTGAGAGTCTTGATTAGGAATGATCAGATGCCTCTGCCACCCCACCCCACTTTTTGTCCTCCACCTGGCATGTATAGCCAGGCAGCTACTGCTTCCCCTCTGATCTCTTGTTGAGAAATAGAATCAATGAGACTCTAAACTCAGCAGTGAGGTGACTTGCTGAAACCAGCAGTATTACCTGAAAGTCCAAATGCTGAAAGGTGAGTGTTCTGTATTTTCTTAGATTCTGTATTTATCTATTTGGCATCCATTCATCATAGGGCCAATTATATTAGCTGTATTTTCTTATTTTCTGTATTCTTGATGCTCTGGCATTTGTGGCCTCATAAACCCAGGAGGAGCCTGTCTCCCCCAGAGTTAGTTAATTCTTAAAGATATTAATAGTAAACTACTTAGTAGTATGCCTTTCACATGCAATCCAACCAATCCTGATCCCGTATCTCCCAGTCACCTCCTTATCTAACTCTCATACATCAAGCCAATATTTCCCCTGCACTAAATCAACCCAGGGCCAAGTATCAGACTACTAGTAATAGCCCTTATGTCTGAAAGCCCCCCAGAATTAATGAAACTAGCCAATCCTGAACAGTTTACCCCTCCCTGCCTTGTCTTTCCAGCAGAAATTCCAATGACAGCTCTGGCCTAGGCTTTGCCCTCGCTCCTGCTTCTGTCTCCTGACCAAACTCTGGTGTTTCCACTGTAGCCTTGCATGTCATGTCCTGACTTCTTTTGGGAAATGTAAGTAATAAATTCTTTTAATGGCATTATCTTCTCTGTGTCATCACTCAGTCACCTACATAAATAAAAATCCTGTGGGAACAAATGGGACAGTGGAAACTTTTCCCAACCCCCTCGAAGAAAACACAATAATCATTAGGCTGTTTGCTGTTTTATTGGGGACTCCCTGACTGTAAATATCTTTCAGTCTTGTCTATTGAGGTAGTTAGCTTTCTAGAGAGAAATCTAGTCTCCTGCCTAGAGGACATAAGCTTACAATTCAGTTTTCTGAATAAAGTTAGGAGAGCCAGAACAAGTAAAAGGGGTAGCCTGAAGACAGTAAGTTCTTACACAATCGAAGTAACTAGTTTAGAATTCCTTCACTTAACCAAGTCTCAACAGACAATTTGTATCACTCCTGGGGGATGGGGTCGGGGAGGGGATAAAGGGAAGGGACATTTTATTTTCTCACTTTCATAAACCATCATGACTCTATTCAATCCTGAAGCAGAGCGGAGAGAAATACAAAAGAAAAATAGAGGTCCTTTTCTCATCATTTTCTCCACCTGAGAACTTACCCGTGATAAAATTAACAGCAATTTTCTAGTAATCTGCTATGAAAACAAAGCACTGAAAAATTGAAACATTCTTATTAAATGGATATGTAGCATATATAGGCTCTGCCCTTTGAAATCAGTATTCATTACAGTCTACTTATTTGCCTCCAAAATTCATGATGGTAAATGAAATCTGGTAATACTTTTCATTCTTACCAGTTCAGAAAGCCTGAAGGAAAGAGTGCATATTGCAAAGGATATCTGGCAGTTGGCCAAGTCTTCTAGCTATAGATTGTTTTTCATGGTCCCAGAAATCCAGCCAGTAAAATGTGACTGGCAGTGCTGTCAGGAGCTGTGGATGACTGTTGAACAGTAATCACTAACAGTCCTAGGAGGCAGACAGAAACTGCCACTCTTCTTGCTGTTAACTAGAAATCACATCTTCTAACATTGTATTTGTCTTTTTAAGAAACCAAACCACTTTCTGAAATTTTTTTGTCAGTTGGCCAACTTGTTGGCCAAGTTCATATTTCTATAATTCTATACTATATACAGTCATGCGTTGCTTAACGACAGGGATACATTCTGAGAAATGTGTCTTTTAGGCAGTTTTGTCATGTGAACACCATGGAGTCTACTTACATAAACCTTGATGGCATAGCCTACTCCACACCTGGGTTATATGGTATGGCCTGTTGCTCACAGGCTACAAACCTGTACAGCATGTTGCTGTACTGAATACTGTAGGCAATTGTAACACAATGATATTGGTGTATCTAAACATAGAAAAGGTATAATAAAAATACAGCATTATAATCTTATGGGACCACCGTCTTATATGTAGTCTGTCACTGATGGAAACATTGTTATGTGTGGCTCATGACTGTATATATAGGACCATATCATTTATGTGTGTGTATTTATATATACATATATATATGTATTTATAAATGCCTGCTACTAATACATAACCATAACCATGAAGTCACTGTTTGGGTTTTTTTTTACTTTTTTCTCCTGGCTGGGAGCCTCTCTTGGCTCTAGAGAGGAAGGCTAGGCTGGCTAGTTGGGGATTCTGCTCAGGGAGGATGATTAAGTGAGTACCCAAAGTTGTGAGTCCCACCTAAATCAAGGGTTCATGTAATATCAAGTAAAATGTGGAAGCACAAAGGTCATTAGGCCAAAATGTCATTTTACAGATACTTAGGTTTTACTATGGTCAAACATTGGGCTAGAGCCTTCATAGTGAACAAGACAGAGTCTCTGCCCTAAATCGATAATCTAGTAGGCATTCAAGCAAACAGGCAAGTACAATATGTGCCAAGATAAGGTTAACAGAAGATGCTATGGAGCTAGAAGATATGAGAATTGGTAGATGATTAGATGTAAAGGAGGATGGAATAAAGGGTGATTATTATAGCCATGGAACTTTCCCAGGCTTGCCTACCTGCCCTCAAATCACGTTCATTACCTTGTGCCAAACAGAATGACTGTCCTAAAATACAATTCTGATCATGTCACTCCCCTGCTTAAAGCTCTTCATTGGCTCCCATCATGCCTCTGTTCAAGATCTTCCCATCTCACCCAGAATGAAAACCAAAGTCTTTACAGTGGCCTACAAAGCTCTGCATGATCAGGCCCCCCACATAACTTTAGACATCATCTCCTTCAGTTCCCTGCCTTGCTCACTCTTCTTCAGCTACACTGGCTTCCAATGTGAGATCTGGGCTAGATATATAAATGTAAAAAACTCTAAAGTTTGGGAAAATGAGGAGGAACCAGCAAAGGAAACAGAAGAAATGGCCAGGGTGATAAAAAGAAAACCATGAAAGATTTACCTTTCTGAAAGACAAATTCAGAAAGTTCCAATCAGAATAAGGTGATCAACTTTGTCAAATGTTGCTTATGGGTCAAATTGGATAAGAAGTTAAGAATTGATCAAGGGATTTAGCATCACAGAAGTCACAGGTGGCCTTGAGATCACCAGTTCTTACAGAGAGTAATGGGGCCAATTACAGTAAGTTCAGGAGAGAATGGGAGGAGAGGAATCGAAGAAAATGGGGCTGGATAATCTTTTGAGGAGTTTCACTATAAGGGGAAAGGAGTAAATTCAAGAGATTTACTTTATGAAAGTAGGTGAAATAATAGCATGTTTGTATTTTGCTAGGAATGATCCAATAAAATGGGAAACTGATGATGCAGGAGAGAGTAAAGATAATCATTGGAGTGATGTTCTTGAGTAGGTGAGGGGGAATGGTGTCTAGTGCACAGGTAGAGGAATTGGACTTAGGAGTTAGGACAGTTTATCCGTAGTAACTGAAAGGAAGGCCTTCAATTAAGGACTTATACATGAGTAATAAATAGAGGTGGTGGTGGAAGCATGTGCAAGGACTAACCTCAAGAAAGCATGAATTTAAAGTGAAAGGGGTTGGTTGAGGCCAATCAGCATTGGTTGTATACCATTGGTAGCAGCTACAGAAAAAGAAGAACATTGGATTTACTAGATTTTTCCAGGTAAACATGACAAAGGGGGGAGGGGTAGCTTTATGGAGTGATTATGATGAATCACAGAATCTAAACTGGATAAGAACGGAAGTAAGGACATGAGGGAATTGAGGGACAGTGAAAAAGTAGATTCCTGATAGCTCAAAAAACTGTGAAAGTTGAGGTAACAAGGAGAGTGATCTGGAAAGACAGGGAGACGTTTGCCAGAGAGTGAATTTTTTTTAAGATTATGCAGAGGGTGAAAACATTAGTAATGACAAATTCCAGGGGTTGAAGACGGAAGAAAGGGTATGGCTGAAGTAGGAGGGCAGAGGACAAGATCACTGGAGGAGAATTGAAGAAACTGAGAGACCAGAGTACTAGAAAGATCATTTCTGCTGATATTTAAAAAGAAATGAGCAGTAGTAACCCAAGGGCCTATAGGCAGCTGTGACAAGGATGCCACTCTACGTCTCATAGCATGAACTTAGAACTGTGAGATGTTTTTAAGGAAAAAGGAAGGGCAATGGTCTGGAAGCAATGAGGAGCAAGGGAAACATCTACTACCTCCTAACCTAATAGTAAGGATGTGAGTGAGAAAAGAACCACAGGCTACACAGGACACAGTATCCTCAAGGAACAGTCAAGCTGAAGCTGGAAGAGGATAATGATCAAAGAAGAGATTGAGAAACGGGGATTTTGGAAACCCCAGATGAAAGGTTTGGGAGGTGGTAAGGGATCAGAAAAGGTGATCAATGTAGAAAGCCATATGAGTTTGGAAGTCTAAAGGATAAGGGATGCCTTGGAAGTCCAGGACTAACTGTGATGTCTTAAGGCACAGAGTGGTAGTAGAGGAAGAAAGGTTGGGGTTCTTGCCAGGAGCAAGCAGAGCTCTTGAAAGAATAAGTGGTGGTCTTCACTCTTATCAAAGGTGGTATGTAGACCAGGGGCGGTTGCTCTTATCTGGAGCATGTAGATCTCTGGGGCACAAACTTCAGTGCCTGTGCACATGCTGTTCCTCTTGTCAAGTGCCCTCCCTTTCTTCACCGTGCTAACTTTTACATCTTCAAAATTCAGCTCAGGCATCATCTCTTCCAGAAGTCACCCCTAATTTCATCAATCTGAGTTAGGTGCTCCTCTTTGGAGCATACGTTAACCTACCCTTATCACACTATTAATCTCCTTTCATTTTTCTGTCTCTCAATCTAGACTATGAGCAACTTAATATGTTTTTTCACTTGTTTATTATCTTTATCTTCATGAGGGCAGAATTTTTTATCTGTTTTGTTCACTGCTATATTGCTGATTTATATAACAGTGCTAGGCACATTGTAGGGGAATATCTGTTTAATGGAAGGATGGATAAAAGGGGGACTGTTCAATGCTAGACACCATGCCTGGATCATAGTAAGCCCTCAACACTGTGTATTAAAATTATTAATGAGTTTTCATTAAAAAGTGGAGTGGTTGGTATCAATTGAGGAATCATAAGAATAATCCTTGTTCCCAGAAATTTAAAGTCTAGTGGAAAAAATCCAGCTCCTATGGACTTTATCAAGGGAAAAAACAAAATGTAAGTACAATTTCCTAGACCTGTCACAATGTTTATCTTATTTATAGTTATGGCACTAGCACAGTCAGTATCTAGAATATGGAAGGTGCTCAGTACATTTGTGTTGAAAGATAACGATGAAATATTCAATGATATATAACTAGTCACAGACATGAAGGAATGTGTATTTTAAAAGTATTCTTCATCCTATCCTTCCTCACTTGGACCTCCCATTTCTACATGTACAAATACTCTCTCAACTTTTCTGTTTCCAACATTTGTTATGCATCTATGTGCCAGTCATCACATAGCCTTTTAGCAAATCTGGATCATGTCACTCCGCTGCTCAGAATATTTTAATGGTTCCCATCACCTATAGAAATAATTTTCAAGCCTTTTGATTCAGGATAAGACCAGGAGATGGGTTGGTTAAAATGAAAATTCCCACGTTCATCCCCCAGAGGTCTTGATTCAGTTTATCTGAGGTTAATTTCTGCAATGTACATTTTAAAACACACCATCCGCCCCCAAATAATTGATACAGATGGTGCATGGATCACACTTAGAGAAACGTGGACTATATAGTATCATATCTGACATAAAAGGCCTTTAACGAGTTTTCTCTGTCTATTTCTCCTGCCTCATTTCCTACCATCCTCTATTTCTGGGATTCTTTTGCTTCAGCAAAACCAACAGCTTTTCATCTTCCCTACATACCATACTCACTCATGCCTTCCTGGCTTTGTTTATACAAAATTTTACCCCAAATTGTCTGCCTAACTTCCTTTATTGTTAAGTAGCTACTAAAAAGCTTTCTCTGGTTTTCTCAAGGGACTTAGAAGAGTCTTTTATCTATGGTACCACAGCACTTTGCATCTGTGTGGGTGTGCATAACGACGTGTACAGAGTGTGTGTGCCCCCTGCATGCTCACAACTTTCACAGTATTTTGTTTGCATGTTTGTGTAGATGTTACACATATAAACTCTGTATGTCTCCCCTAAACTATAAATTTCTTGGAAACAGAAAATATTCTATTCTTCATCCTTTCAGTACTGAGAATCTTGCTTGGTGCATAGGAGGGGTTCAAACTTTTGGTCAGGTGAGTTGTAATTGGTCACCTAACTGGTAAACTGCACAGTCAAAATCTGAACCAAAGTGTTCAAATTCCAAGTGCAAAGCTCTTTCCAGGTCACTGTTCTGCCTTCTCAGTGATTTCTCTAAAGTGGCAGTCACTTCCATGGGTTTGTGCCTCACCTGTAGTATTTGACATTTGATTTCATGTTTTAAAGATCTTTAAAAACAGGGCGTATCTCCTTCAGAGCATAAGCCTCCCCAGTGCAGCAAGCTCAATCTGACTCCATCTTTGTACCCCAGGAAGGCTCAGCAGTCTCGAGCATTCAGTAGTATAAAAAAAGAAATTTTGTTGTTTAACGAATGACAGAGCTATTTATATAATACACACGGCTAAGCAGGGATAACTTCAAACGGACATAATTCCTGACTCTTTTTTTTTGGCCCCTCTTTTAAAGATCTTATTGCTAGAACAGCGGCCTCCTTCCACCCCGCACCACCCAAGGCTGACGTCACAATCCTGACCAAGAACTACCAATCCCAGGATGCCGAGCGAAGGGGCGGCCCCTCCGGAGGCCGCCGAGTGATTGGTGAGCGGAGGCGTTTCTTCCGGCGGAAGGGGCCCGGGTGGCCCAGACACAAGGAAGTGTTGGGACCTGATTACCGGGTTGGGCGGGTCCTATCTGGGAGGGGTTTATGGGTGAGTCCTGGGTCCCCCGCCTGCTAAGGAGATGGATGAGGACGGGCTTCCTCTCATGGGGTCAGGCATAGACCTGACCAAGGTTTGTAAAAGACGGAGTTGAACTTCCGGTGACCGGGGAGGAGGATGGGGAAGGGACGCCCGGTTCACAGGGAGACCCCGCCTCTCCAGGCCCCACCCTGTGCCTGGCTCCAGGCCCCTCTTCTGCCGGCCTCAGGAGAGAGAGCCCCACACTTAACCTTGAAAAAGGGTCCCTCCTTAGCTGATTAAGGAGATGATGTGCCTTTCCCAACCTTCGCTTTCCATGTCACGTGTCTCTGTGTCCGAAGTTTGACCCGCTGGCGACACAGTCCGCTTGCGACCTCTGACCCTACCTCTTTTATTCAGCCCTCAAGTTCTTGTGTATTTATGTATGTTGCTTTTACCTGCTGAAATTTGTATTTGTGAATCTAGACCCTATTCTCAAACTCTGTGCTTCATCTGTCATCTTCGGACACCCCAACCACAGTTTAGGAAAACAAGTTAATGACCACCATTCATAGTCCTTGAAGAACTTAATATCACACAGTAAAGTGCCTCATTATTATGTCCAAATATCAAAAGAATTGCATGGTGTACAGTCCTCCTGTACGAATCACGTTTGTTTTTACATAACACAGGTGCCAGCTATTCAACAGAAAAGAACGGTGGCTTTTCTAAACCAATTTGTGGTGCACACTGTGCAGTTCCTCAACCGCTTTTCTACAGTTTGTGAGGAGGTAGGTTCTGTGATACCGGTTTATAGAGTAGCCTAGAAATCACCTTGCACTTTTGAGGTTGACAAATGGAGTAAAAGAACAGTTATAGTCTTTATGTATTCATGTACTATGACTTCTTGTCACCCAGTTGTTTAATACACCCTAAATTCTCTTCGATTCTATTACAATCCTTCCTCTACTGACTTAGTGTTATACAGGTCTTTGTGAGATAGTTTAGTCAGGCTTATTGTGATTAAAGAGAACAAAGGAAATCCAAAATTTCACAGTTCAAAACATGTTGAAATTTGTTGTTTTCCTACCCCAAAGATTTACATTTTTAAGTACACATTGTTTCAGTTGATATTAAAATT
>NW_012148797.1:781813-782558 GCF_000956105.1 Propithecus coquereli | reverse complement strand
TTATTCCCATCTAACTGAAATTTTGTATCCTTTGACCAATATCTCCCAAATTCTCCTACCCCCTCAATCTCTGATAATTATGATTTTAAGCTCAATTTCTATGAGTTTGACTTTTTTATATTCCATATATAAGTGAGATCATGTGGGATTTGTCTCTCTGTGCCTGATTTATTTCACTTGACATAATTCCTCCTGGTTCATCTATGTTGTCAAATGATAAGATTTTTTTCTTTTGTAAGGCCAAATAGTATTCCATTGTGTTTGCGTGTATATATGTGTGTGTGTGTGTGTGTGTGTATGTATGTGTCACATTTTCTTTATCCATTTGATTGATAGACACTTAGGTTGATTCCATATCTTGGTTATTGTGAATAACGTCACAATGAACAAGGGAGTACAGATATCTCTTTAATATACTGATTTCATATCCTTTGGATATATAACCTGAAGTAGGATTGCTGGATCATATGGTAGTTCTATTTTTAATTTTTTGAAGAACCTCCATACTGTTTTCTAAAATGACTAATTTACATTTTCATCAACAGTGTACAAAGGTTCCCTTTTCTACACATCCTTATCAGCACTTATCTTTCATCTTTTTAATAGCAGCCCTTCTAAAAGATGTTAGGTGATATCTCATTGTGGTTTTAATTTGCATTTTCCTGATGATTAGTGATGTTTTTTTTTTTTTGATTAGTGATGTTGAATGATTTTTCATATATTTTTTGGCCATTTGTATGTGTTC